>NW_015090783.1:2530545-2548743 GCF_001431845.1 Calidris pugnax | reverse complement strand
GGGGGGGGGGGAAGGGGAATAATATCCAGTCAGCGTTGTGATGGATGGGAGCAAGGAAATAGCTCTGAACAGTCAAACAACAGAATCTGCAGCACAAAAATCCGATGCCATTATTTTGTCATAGGTAGGAAATCCTTTCAATGGTATCTGAAGGGTATTAAATACTGTCTTCCTCTGACAGGGGGGCAGAGGCTTTTATTTCTCTGAACTGCTTCTGCACTCAGCTCCAGAGCAAAATTGCTCTCCTGTTTAAAATCCTGAGCATATACGGCTAATGCTTGTCTCCCCCTTCCCTGGGACTTTTTGTTGTTGTAGCAACTTTTTAATTTTTCTGTCAAGAAAATATGAATAAAATGTTTCCTTTTGGTCAGTACAGGCAAAGTATAACACTTTGGGACCTTTGAGCTAACCCCAAATACTGCAAACCAATTCAGCATTAGATTGTATTTACCTGGTTTGCTTCTGGCCTAGCTTCTTCATTCAGGCTGTGTTTCTTATGGTGCTGTTCTGCATCATGTGTGTCACTGTATTGAGGGCACCTTACCAAAAATCAGGGCTAGCCAAGGAACTAAGAGCTTTTTCTCCAAAGTGGCTATTGACTTTTGAGGCATCTAAGCACACACACCTAATACTCACCATCTCCTTAAAATGGACCAGCTCAGTGCACCCATTTTGAGCTCCTTGATGACTGGTTTCATCACAGTCTGTCTTGTTCTGCTGACTTCACAAGAGTTATCTGGAATATAGTTTTCATGACAGCTATTCAAAGGACCCAATATTCTCTATCGTATGCCTCTGCCATCTCTGAGAGTCAGAACAAGTTCAACTAGGCCAGCATAACTGTAATAAACTCTCTTGAGCAGGTATTGATTTCTACCTTCCAGGCTGCTGGAAGTCGTAGTGGCATCAGTGAGAGAAGGTTCTCATGTTCAGCACACCCCATCACCTTTCTCTTTCAGCTTTTTTTGAGTGCCTTAGCTGTGCCCTGCCAGAGATGCAGACCTTTTTCTGTCCCCAGGGTCTCATCTGGTTCTCACCTATCAGGTGCATGGAGACCTGATTGAAAACATGTGTCAGTTATTTCCTACATGCTGTGCTATTTTTGAAGGTTTTGCTCTTCAGCTGGGGATCAGCCTTGTCCCCATGCCACAGGTCTCTTCTCAGCACAGAAGAGGTTGCTAGCTCCATCTTCTGCTTTGGCTTGTCTTTTAACTTTCCTCCTGTGAGTGCTCTGCAGCAGCCTAACAGCTTCCAGCCCTCGCCAGCCAGGGTGCCCCTATTCAAGCAAGCACCGGTTCTTCTGGCACTCTCCTGTCAGCAACAGTGCGTCTCTGGCAGTGATACCAGAACCATCCCCAACAGCAAATTGTCTCTCACTGGACATCTCCTTCCTTAGATTAGCCAGCTGTGTTGTTTTGAAAACTCCATGCCACAACACACTGTTGTTCCAGAGGACCCTTTCAACTGTTGCTGAACAATCTCCAGAAACATCACGCAGTCCCTCACAGAAGAAAATGCAAGTTCTCTGTAGAAGTGACACATGGCAACTTCAGCTTCTGCATTTAAAAGTCCTTCTGTGTTTTGTGTCCAGACCCTTGGTTGTCATTGTTGACACTATGAAAGAAAGACTCCACTGCTGCTCATGGGGAGAAGCCCCCAGTCCGAGCACCGCATTTTCCTGGAATTTACGTGGGGCTTGCAAATATTATTATGTTTACTTCTCTAGTGCATCCACTGAAAGCTCAGAGCAGTTTTTCAAAGCTTCCCACAAGCTAAACCAAGCCAAAGGTTCCCTGGCCCACAATCATCAATAATACTGAGCTGCTGCCTAAACTCTGCTGTTCTTAGATGAATTGACATCTCTCTTCTTCCAAGGGCTTGGCTGCAGCAGGCTTGTTACTTTGGTGTAAGGACTCTAAAGGACCGCTGAGGTCTGAGCTTGTTCCAGTCTTCTCACAGGATAGAGATGCTACAAGAACCTTATTTACCTGTCATCTGAGGACAGGCAGGTCCTGCCTTCCTCTGTCTTTCCACTGGCACCATCTCTGCTCAGCTGGACAGGCACTTCTAGGGTTGTTAGGGGAGCAAGTACCATCGTGGTAGAACTTGACGTTACAGCTCTGAGGAGGGACTTTCTCAGAGGCCATGGAGACAAAGCACTTCCCAGCCTCAGCCATAGGGACAGCCCTGGTTTGCTGTGTTTTCTTGCCCTGGGTGAGAGGAGGAGCTATCGCTGTGTATCTCTAAGCCTTTGTGCTCCCAGGGCTCCAGGCAAGAGGCTCAGAATGACTCTTGCTCACTCTGTAGGCTTTTACCCCACAGAGAGCAGTAGTTAAACCCTACAGCCTAGAAATCCTTTGGGTTTTACTGTAGGCTGTAAAACAGCCTGGGGAGACGCTGGCCTCTGGTTGTTTGTCTCCAGAGGTAAACCACTGTTCATACAGTCCTAACCTCTGTTTCTCAGGATGAAATTCCTTTTCCATGCCAGAAAAGCAGCAGCTCCAGCCTATGGAAAGCTCATTTGCCACGCTTGTGCTGTGGGCTTATTTTCCTCTACAGTAGCACCCAGCATCTGGCTGAAAAGCATGGCAGATGAGGCCCAACGGGCTCAGTAAAACCCCTCCATCCCCTCACCAGAATGCAAGACAAAAGAGCTGCATCTCTAATGGACGGCTCAGGCTCATATCTCCCTCTGAGGAGAACCATTACAAAAATATTTCCAGATATTTGGCTGGGCATCTCACAAAACTATCCAGTTTCATGATGCTAATTTTCCCATTGTCTAGACAGTTGCAAATCCAGACAGCATTATCAGTATGAACCTACTGTGCACACACATACATACAAAAGCCCATTTTTCTGCCTATGGTAGTTACAGGTGTGTTCTTACCTGTGAGCTGCCTAATGGTGAACTTCTGAAGTTCACTTCCAAAGTGTCTGTATAAATCTCTGGCAGGGCTGGTGTTTGATTCAAGCAACACTAAACTGTGTAGATGTTCTGAAGGTTGAACTGGAGGATCTAGCTCCTGTCTGCCTACCTTGTCCTGCACCC
Organism: Calidris pugnax; assembly: GCF_001431845.1. Taxonomy (NCBI): domain Eukaryota; kingdom Metazoa; phylum Chordata; class Aves; order Charadriiformes; family Scolopacidae; genus Calidris; species Calidris pugnax. Next base: position 2,545,691 of record NW_015090783.1, on the reverse strand, counting down.
AGAAATAAAACAAACTGTGCTCGGGGTTGGACAGTGCTGTGAGCCAAGCCTGGACGTCCCTCCTCAGGACAGAGTCTCCTGCCGTAGTGGTGTTCCAAGGATGAAAATGTTCTTTTGCGGTTTGTGTGCTGGAAATGTTCATGGAAAGACATTCTAGGGCTGTAGGCATGTAGATGAGGTCCTGCTAGTCTCTGCTGATGATAAAATGATCTGTGGGCATTTGTTCCCTCTGGCTGGCTTGAAATGTTAAGACCTGTGTAGAGGAACAGCACATTCTTGTTCTGCACATCAGGGGTGCCAGCCCACATTTTGAGGCGGGCTGTAGCACCTTCCCCAGAGTTTGGCATAATCGGTAGCTGTATTTATAGCCCTTCTGTGATGCCAAGGGGCAAAAATATAGTAGGAGCAGGAGCTGTATTTACAAAGTAATAACTTGTGAATGAAGATACTTAGCCAGCAGCAGCATTTCCGCTCCTTTCTCTTCTCTAACTTGCAGAGTTCTTCACTTTCTTCTCAGTGCTTCTGTCCATATGTGCATGGCTTTCCTGGCCCACTGAAGTGGGGGTACCCCCTGGCCTGCTAGGCTGTACTGGCAGCCAAGGCTCTGTGCCCATGTCTTTGGAAGGCAGAGCAAAGAGTGACACAGGTGGAATACAGAGGGCTTGACTGCGGCTCCTTTCCAGCTTTGTTGGAGGGCACAAGGAGTTTGGAAGGAACCGCCCCTGTGCTCCTGGGATGTGAATCCTGCCAGGATTGATTGTGTGTGGGATGGCCAGAGTGAATCCCATGATCGAGGCAGCAATGTTGTTCTACTAATGAAAATCCAGGACTTGTAGTGTCTGAACAGCAGTGACTTGGGTCTTTCCCTGGTGAGGACCACAGCCAGGCTGGGTGATCTGTTTCCAGGAGCCCCGGCTGACTCCTGAAGGCAAACAAAAGGGAAGGAACTGAAATAACCGCAACATGGTGGGTTCGTCATCTGCCTCAGAGATATCTATTACTAGAGCCTGGGAGCTGCGGGCAGAGAGAACCTAGGGGGACCTGAGCAGAGCTGAGATAATGTCCCAGACAGCCAGTCCGTGTGGGAGCGGAGGAGGAGGAAGAGGGCAGTTCCAGTTCAAAATCTGTGGGGCTTTGCAGTGAAAGTACTGGGAAGGGAGGGCTGGAAAAGTTCTTTCTTCCTCCAAGATAGCTGTGGTCTGTTCCCCAGCTGGACTCTTGCTCCGTGTCTGCTCTAATCCACATCTTCCCTCTACCAGCTGGGTTTGTTTTGCAAACTCAAATCTGATCTCCTTAGTTGGTCCTGTGTGTCTTGCTCAGTTTTCAGGACTCCATGTTTCCACCATATAAATTTTACAGCAAAGCTTGCTTGCCCTCCTGTAACTAAAAAGGGAAGGTACTGTGGCTCTAATAAGAGCAGACAGTCCCAAGAATCTTGTAGTCCAAAGTATTTTACAGAAGGCTGGCTGCATCTGTAACTTGAACTACTGCGACTCTCATTGTGATATTTGACTTAATGAAAACTAAAAGATTCAGCCCCATTCAAGTTTTATGCCCATGAAACGTACCCAGCTCTAGGGAGGTGGCCATGTCTGCCAGAACAGTGTGTAACGTGAAGAGAGAGGGTGTTTCTGAAGCTCTACACCAGAGCAAAAGCCAAGAACTTGGTTAGATTTGGTATGCAGTAAATGTTAACTCTAGGTCCAGCCTCACTAACTCGCAGAGCCAGACTTCAGTGGGACTGGAGATAAGAAAATGTAACGCCCTGGAAACCCAAAGCAGGAGATTCCTTACGCTGACTGAAATGCAGATCCCTTCTAGGGTAAAGCCAATGTGCAAAGGATACAGACACAACATAGACACAGGTAAAGTGAATTCATATTTTGAATCATGTAAGCGCTCAGGTATTCGGTCTTTCTAATCACAGAATGCAGATGTGCAGAAAGTTATCTGAGATCAGTTTTAGAGGAGGAGGACATAAATTTACCTAACTTAATCCTTAAATCTGTGATACTGAGCAGAGCTCCTAGGAGATACAAGGAAACTTAGTTAGTGCTCTTCTAATAGAGGTAACAAGAGCAGATAACTACTTAAACCTTCTTGAAATGACTCTATGTAAATGAGTCTCTGATGGGCTTTGCTCTGCAATTCTGTGTTGTGGGTTTATCCATGGGCATTTGCAGTAGTCTGTATACTTGATAGCACTACCACCTGCTGATGGAAACATCTGAGCACAGATGTGCTTTCATCTGTGGGAAGTTATTCCCAAGCAAGTCTCCCAGCCTTTGGGCACCTTTATTAGACAGGGAACTCTTTGTGCACAGAGCTGCTAAGAAAGAGCTGTAGCACTTTAACCCCATGCATGAGTCTGCCTGAAACCACTCTAGCATCACTCTCAGGACCAGAAACACCATATCAGGCCCTGAGATTTGAGAGGATTGTCCCATTCCAGCCATAGCCCTCCTGCACACTGCAGAAGAGCCAGGCCTTTGGCTTCAGTGGAGTGGGAAGGACTTATTTACCCAAGACTGGCTGCGTTGGAAGGATGTGAACCTGAGAAGTGTTTGACTAACAGGTGCCCCACAAAGGTCATCAGAAAGACAGGTCCAACAAAAGCAAAGACAAGGCTTTTTTAACAGGTGTGTAGAACCACTGTTGAAAGACATTGTAATAACCTTTTCTAAGACTATGAATGTCCCTGAGGAAAACCCATTTTGGCAGCAGCCTGGCCTTCTGTTTCCCATCAATTGTAGCTTTGTCTCTTTTGAAGCCCCCTGCTGCAAATGAGCAAACACCTGGCTGAGAAAAGATGAATGGAAAACATTGCTTGTGCTAAAGAGGTAATGGCAAATCCCATGCCAGGAGGAATAATAAACAGGAGATTATTGATATAACTGTGCTGGTCTCCAATAGGTTTTCCACCAGGCATGTAGAAGCACCTACAAAAGAGGCATTGTCTCTGCTGTCACTGCAAGGGAAATGGGAGAAATGAGTTGTGCCTTGACTTGAGCCCAGTGCAGGAAGGACGGGTTTGTGTCTGGTGAACAAAATCGATCAGTATCAGCAGAATGGGGAAGGAGGGAGCAAGGAATTGCTGGACTGTGAATTCTGAGGATCAAAAGGTGGTATATTGGAGTTAAGTGTCCAACAGGCTGTTCGTTGTTCATTAGCCCAACCCCTGCTCTAAATCCTAGATGGTAGGCTGGGAATTGAGCAGCAGATTTGGGTCTGATGGCTGAAGCACGAATTGCCCAGAACCCCAGTACATGGCTGGCGGCTGTCCGTTTTGCATTGCAACTAGGTGCAGATTTATGAACGTGCAGGAATCTGTGTCATGATGTTAGCACAGCCCAGGCATGTGGGGATTTTAAGAGCATTGCACCGATTGAATGTATCTGTTTCTAACAGGAATGCAAAGTTAGGCCTGTATGTGAGCACTGTTGAAAATGCCCAGCTCTGCAAGTGATATAATGCAGAAGAGATTCCTTGAGGGCAGATCATTGCGCTCTCTCCCCGAGATCTTTCCGTGACATTCTTCTACCTGAGAAGAAGGCAGGGCAGCTTCTGTAGATATGAATATTCTGTTTCTGTTGGCCTCACAGAAACCTCTTCTGACACCCAAAGTACATCTCAACCTGATCAAAAGGGATGGGAGAAGGATGTATCTCAACAATACATACACCCTAAAGTTTTGAGCATTTGTACCTCTTCTCCAGCCTCTCTCTTTGCTTCCCTGGCTGCAGATAACAAGCACTTCAGTTCCAGTTTGACTGCCTGATTCTTGGAAACCTGAAGCAGACAGCAGGCTGCTCTTCCAAAGTGCGGTAGAAAAAAAGAAAGGTGGGTGGGAGGGAGGAGGAGAAGAACTATTTCCTGCAGTGAAACTCAATCCTTTTCAACTTAAAAATAGGAGGAAAACAAATTCCTGTGGGTCCTGCTACAAAAGGGTTTGACAGTTGCCTACTTTCTGCCCCACCTCCCAGAGCTCCCCATTTGTCTGATGTCTTGGTAAGAGCCCCCTTGAACACAAACGCAGATCTGTCGACTGCAGCCCTGCTGCTGGGGAAAGCGGCTCTGCTCCATGCTGGGGGTCAGCTGCAGGGGAGCGTAATGCACTGCGACAGGTAGCAAAGCCCAGGATTAACTGTTCTTTGTGTGGAGCTACCAAGCAACCAGGTTTTCCTGGGCCTTTTTTCCCTGCTGGAAATTTTGTCCAAACCATTATAAAAGTGCCCAAGATTTCTGAGCGTTTTTGCAGGCCCTGTCAAGCCAGGAGTCTCATAAGAGAGATGACACAAATAGCAGCCAGAGCCCCCATCTGTGCTTGCATCTCCTCATGGTGGTCCTTTAAGCTGTAAGCCACAGCCTGTGGTTTAGGAGGAGCAGGAGCTGGGCACAGCTTAATCAGACTTCATTGCCTGATCAGGCTTAATTGCCTCATAGCCAGAGCCATCTCCCTGCTCATCCCTGCTGCCAGACTTCTGCTCTCCTCTCTCTTCCCACTCATCCTCTCACTCCTTTCTGCCTCACCGCCTGATTTCAGCGCTGGGTGACAGTGCCACAGACCCCAGCGTAGCAGCCTCCCCCCCTGCCAGATCGCTCTCCCCCCCGAGTCCTGCTCCCTCCTTTGCTTCACTTTCTCACTCTATCTCTTTGCTCCCCTTTCCCTTCTCTCCTCCCTCTTTTCAATGCTCTGTGTTGACAGGGTAGAGATGAAGGCAGTTGGAGAGGCAGGTTTTCTTGAAGCTCCTGTTCCTCTCGAGGGAAGAGAAAGTAAAGCTTTAGGAGGCAGAAGAGATAGCCAAAAAGACTGTTTAAGTAATGATCCAACAACGTTCGCAATGGCAGCTCCAGCAAAAATGCTGCTGCCTGCAGTTCTCCTGCCCTGGGGGTGCTATCGGACCTGATGTGGCCTGGCCCCACCACAGGCATTGATTAGGGCTGTGCCATCCTTTCTCTGTCTCCCACCATCAGTGATGCTGCTATTGTGAGTCACTTGAGCTCTTGGCTACAGTTACTGCTGAACAGGGGAACGGCTCCCAACAGGAGTGATTCACCGTGCCTCGCCAGCCTTCTTTGATCTGCTTCCAGTCAGATCACCTCGGAGTTGGAGCACTAGAGCAGAGCAGCTCCAGTGCTTTCTCATGCCCTCGCTGCAGAGCTACTGTCCTCCTCACTGACCTCCTTAGACCTCCCAGGTTTGTGCTGTTAACAATTCACTGCATTCTTACGATTCTTCCCTCCTGAGTCAGTAATAAACTGCTCCTGGTGCGGATCTAGGGACTGCACTGTTGATATGGGTTCAGAGCTTGGCTGGAACAGGACCACACGTCTCTTGTGTTAGGAACCACTCTCAGTCCTCATGTGAGCTTGGAGATCATTGTGCTCTGGAGCCAGATAAGCTGTTAAAGCCACCCTGCCGGAGCCAATTAACACGGCTAGGTACTTTTCCAAAAGCAGAGGGGTCTTAGCCTGTGTGTTCAGGCCAGCTTCTGCTCTGAGTAACCACATTATGCCTCACTGTGCTTGAAATTAGCCTTGAGCTAATGCATTGTACTTTCTGTGTCCAACAGGCAGAGTCAGTTACCACAGCTCAGCTGACGAGCAGTAATTCATTAAGCCTCTGGAACTCAGTCACTGCAATCATCCAGTCTTAACAGGGCCAAATATATTCCCACTGTGATGTCACAAGAGTACAAAAGTCCTCTTTAAAATAAAAATTGTCTGTTGATGCTTAGCCCTGATAAAGCTTCAGCTCTTTGTCATCTATCCAGACCAGCAACCTGTCTTTCCAAAGTCTGGTTCCACCTGCATAGCCCAGAGTTGTATACCTATCTAAGGGAAACAGGTTACTTAGACGAATGCAAACCTCTCTCTTGTATAGATGTGATCAAATGCAATTGAATTATGGTTGCTCAACAAGTAATTGCCCTTCAGCTGAAGCAACATCACCATTGTGTACATGCTTGTAACTTGCCCAGCTCCTTCACTTAACTTACGCAACGTGAGAGCCTTAGTAAGAAACTGATGCCTGCTGAACTAATCTAAACCAGCTAGGGCTCCTGAGCCTCTGCTTGAACAATTGCTGCTGGGCAGTTTGATGTGTTACTTGTACTGCATCTTCTTTCCTCCCCTGTATCCAAAAAGTTAGTTTAATTTCCCTCTTGCAGGCTGTTTAACTGTAATCATCTGGCTTTGCCCCGACACAGCCAGAGTGCATGCACTCAACCCCTTTAAACCAGCTCTTTCTCATCCCAAGAAACAGCCCTTCCTGTAGCAAATATAGCATCAGCTTTGTATACCAGTTGAACTAACCAACCAGTGGCTTTTAAATTAACTTTAATTCAACTGCTGTAAATTTGCATGTAGAATGACCTCTGTGGGTGTGTTGCAAGAAACCCTTCATAAGGCAAACAAATCCATACCTTTGATAGAGAAAGCATGCATGCTTTTGTGGTAGGCTGTGGTCCAACTGCATGGAAGGCTTTATAGAGAAATGTGTTGGGTTTGTTGGTTTTTTCTTTTTTCTTTTCTTTTTAGCTGGCGTGGAAGAAAAGAGAGGATAGTTTCCAACAGGGAGGATAAAACAGTACAAATTAAATCCATTCTCTGGCCAGTGTAACAATTGCAATTTCCTGCTATTCCTTGGAAGCTGTACAGCCCAAGAGGGAGATATTTCAAGACCGGTGTGTCAGGGATAGAAGCGCATGCATCTGGTTATTTTTAACGGCAGCTCTGTCCCTAATTTTCACTGTTGGCCTTGATGAAATGCCAGCTCTGCTTCATTAACCTTTTGTCAGCATGGCAAAGAATAAAAGGTGGCTCACAACATTAGCACCTGAGATAAAGCTCCTTTTCCCAACAAGCTATTGGAGGTCCTTAGCTATACCAGGCAGAGTTTTGGGTAGAGAAGGGAAAGAAGAAGGTAAAAACCCCTGTATGAAGGTTTGTGTAACAGAGTCTATACAAATCTCATATCTGCAGTCTTCATTACTGTCTGACATGTGTTAGAACCAAGTTTCAATCAAGGTAACCATTTTCCTCTACAAGCCAAGAAAAATATTGGGTTTATTTTCAGACCATTAAGAATAGTCTCTCAGAACAGCCCTGTTTTCCTTGCTTCATATGGGCTGCTTAAAAAAAGAAAAGAAAAAGCACAATTTCGCAACCATGGCAGCTGTGAGCTGCACATGGGTTAGACCCCAACAAACAAAATCTTCACTGTGCCTTGGAAGAGCTTTCTCAGGCCCCAAGACTTAATCCACTACCACAGCCAAAGGATTAGTGCTCCAGCGGTAGAGCTGGGCAAAAGACAGGATTTTTATTCTGTGAGAAATGTGGTGGGTTTAGGGTGGGAAGGGGGAGAAAACACAAAGTCGAACTTCTTCCAAGCTCTGGTTTGCAGTGGTGTCAGCCCTAACGAAGCAGTACAATGCAGCTCCGGCCCCCTCCTCCCTCCATCTCCTGCTTTGCAGCTATGACCAGTTCCTACCAACCACAGTCACTGTCACGGCTGCTACCTCCTCCCTCAGCTTTTTACGGAAACGTAATCCATCACTGTAAGCCCAGCTTGTGAGACAGCAGTCTGAACAATGTGTTCAGTCCGGCTGGTGGCTGCTAGTTATGGGAAGGCTCTTGGTACTGCTGTAGCTATTGCATAGCTCGGCACAGCTCTTGTGCACCCAGAAGGCTTATTTCAGAGCCGCAGTTTCCAAGTGGTGAAAGACAGAGCTGTTTGCTCTCTGGGCTGCAGCCTCAGGAGGTCTGGATTTAGCTTATCATGTGAGATCAGGATCACTGCTCTTAAAATGTCAGCAGTGAGCTGTGGAGAGGGGGGGAAACCTTGCTTGAGATCAGGATCACTGCTCTTAAAATGTCAGCAGTGAGCTGTGGAGCAAAAGGAGAGGGGGGGAAACCTTGCCCAAAATTCAGGCACAGAGAACGTCTTGGGGCTGGGAGGTTTCACTGAAAGCCTCTCAGTTCCCTGCCAGGTCCCCATCATCTTGCTCCGAGGCCTCCCACCAAGGGATGGCTCACCCAAGGCAGTGCCAGCCTGGCCAAGGGGCTGCCACCGCATCGCCTGACTGGGAGCACTGGCTTACACTGCAGGCTGGTACCAGCAGAGCAGAAGGGACAGGTAGAGCCATGCTAGATACAGTGTCTTCCCTGAACGCCTGTAGTCACCAGCAGCTCTGGGGAGCACCACCACCTTGCTGGTGTGGTTGAGGAAAATCAGGGCTGGATGTCTCTGGTGGCTCAGAGGCCACCATACAGGGGACCTTCATCTGAGGGGAAAGTTTATGCTATAAAACCAGAGGAGAGAAAAGGAGAAAGAGGAGTGAGTGCGGACAGAGATCTCCAAAGCCTTGGCTGGTCAGGGTGAACAGAGGCACAGGCTTGGTGCACTCCTCAGCCAGGCTTGCTGCATGAAGCAGAGCTCTGCCAGGCTTCTTTTTGTTGAGGGTCTGCTCATCAGGACAGGCATCCAGGTAACCAGAAAAAAGGCCTTTTCTTTTCAGGCAGCAATTGTGACTCTGCCTTTGCAGGGGATGGAGTCCCGTTTGCTCCGGGTGCTTCCAGCACACACAGAGCAGCTGAGGACGGCACAGCCCCTTTGGCATGGGGCTCTGGTTTGGTACCTCCTGGTGCTGCTGGGGCTGTGACACTGCAGCACATATGCCTGCCAGGCCACCAGCTGCAAGCCACTTGCAGAGCATCCCAGGGATGAGTGTCGCAGAGAGCTGAGGGAGCCCTGAGCCATAGGCTGCTTTCACTGCTGCACAGAGGGCTTGTTAGAAATGAGCCAAGGGTTCTTGCAGAGGAAGCAATCCAAGGCAGGGGAAAGTGAATTACATTAAAAATTAAGACCGGAGATGTTGGAAATATGGATTCTTTAAGCAGTGGTACAATCCTAGCTTCAGCTTCTGGCATGTTTCATATCTAAACACTCCCACCCTAACTGCATAAAGCAGCAGGGCTCTATTGCATGCCCAGGTCAGGGTAAACTGCAAGAAATGGCTTCCGTTTAAGTGCAGTCACCTCCAGAAGGGGCCCTGGGCTGGCAAGTACTTTGGATAGAAATAAGTAACTAGCCTGGTGTCTGGTCTGGGAGAGAACCGGGTGAAATCCTTGGAGTCCCACCTGCTTGCACCATAGCTCAGTGCATCCAGTTCTTGTGAGTTTTCTTGTCACACTGAAATTGGGACAAGTGCAGAGATGGGTACTGATTTATTAGAAAATCCACCAAGTAAAAGCAATTGGCTGGAAGCCTGCTTTCTTGCAAACCAGAACATTTCTTGTCCACAACATTTAGCACATTCAAAAGCAATGCCAGCACACAAAACCCAGGAACTAGAGGCCTCTAATTTCCCTTTGCCATCTCTGGGTTACTGGCATTGAGTGAACGTTTCATAAGTTTCATTATGGTCTCAAACTGCAAGCCAGGTTCTCCAGGACATCCGCTGTAGGCAGGGGTTTGGGCAAAGAGAAAAGAAGAGAAGTTCTTGTTTGTAGAGCCTGGGCTGGGTCTTGCGTTGAGGTTTGAGTGAACCTGGGCCATTTGGGTGGGACCCACTGAAGCTAATAGGCTGTGTATGGTTTGGATTCAAATCTTGGCAAAACTAAACTCCGACCTTGAAGAGCACATCTTACTCTGTAAGCCTGGAAGACCCTTCCTGAAGCTTACTAAGGAATACAGTGAAGGGATGGGTGTGAAGAGCAGCAGCTCCTGGGCTTGGTCAGTGAGGGAGAGCCATGGCTGTTGTTCTGACTTCTCCTCTCCCTGTGCCTCTGCCCTGGTTGCAGATCTCAACTCTTCACAGGCCCAGCTAGTCATCCATGGAGATGTGGGATTATTCTCTCTACTCAGAGATACGGGAGTAATTGAGTAGATTATTCTCTCTACTCTGAGACATGGGGCTCCTTCCCAGCCCCTAGAGAGGGAATAATTTCCTTCTACTCATTGTACACCAAGGCAGCAAACTTGGGTTTGCTGTATGGGATGGGATTTAGTCACAAGGGTGGAGCGTGGTGTTACCTTGAAGCAAAACCCCGAAGCTGCAGCAACAGGGTCTCATCAGAACTGGCATGTCAGGGCAGACAGAGATTTAACAGTAAATGTGGGATTATACAAACCATGGCAAGCTCCCATCAGAGCATTCTTCAAGGCTGAAATGACCAGCTGCAAAAAGCATCCCTCTAGCAAGAGATGCATATGTGAAGATATGCACATCATCTTGGCTTTGGATAGGCTGGAAGGATGTTTTTCTTATAGGCTGAAAGAAACAAAGAGGATTAATCTCAGAAAAAAAAAAAAACTGGGGCACTATGTTGAAGTGGGTTTTCATCAGCCTTTTGCTATTGTGTGCGTATCTCAGGTTTACTAATGATTCAAGTGAAAAGTAATCAGGAGAAGTGCTTGGAGAAGGAGATTTTCCTGTATTTATTTTGGATGCATGTCCAGTGGAAAAATATCTTCCCAAGCATTTTGCTTGGCGATGTGGCCTGTTTCATTTGGAGAACAATTGATGGTGATGATGAGTGGTGTTAGATGGGATCGCTGTTCGACAGCTTTTTGACTTGCCTGCAAGTCAAAGCAGTAAATTCCATGTGACTGCACACGTGTGCCGAGGAGAGGGTGGGGAGACAGAGGCCATGGACAGGCTGTTTGACATGTTCGATCTGGTCTTTGCCAAATTCTTACCAGGCACGGCACAGACTGTTAACCTGTCACCCGGTTTTGCAGCAGTGTCTCGCTGTGCTAATCCTGAGTGGTTTGTTGACTGTGCAAGCTGCAATTTGATGAGATATCCTTGGACACGCACCGTCCTCATGTTGCGGGTGAACTGCAGAGGTCGGTTTAACCTGTTAGTGGGGAATTTGCCAGTAGCTCTGTCATGGTGCATTACATGTTTACAGGAGCAGACTGCTCCCACTGACTTTCTGTTCCCCAAATGCAATGGGTTGTATCCTCATGCTATGAGGATACCCATCTTTGATGCTACCCTGGCACCATATGTACCCCTTTCCAGAACAGCTGTACCAGCTGTAGCTCCCCATCCCTTCTCTCCTCCAGGAGCAGAGAGCACGAAGGGAGTAATATGCAGAAAACCATCCTGGCCCTTAGCAATCTGCACTGGCCGTTGGCAACTCTCAGCAGAGGGACGATAAGGAAGGTTAAATCAGTGAAGACTATTTGTCTGTCTTCGTTTCTGAAAAGGGAAATGCCATCTGCCACGTTCATTCTGTCCCTCCCTTGCTGAGGGCTTCTCCAAGCAATAGCCTCTGGTCTTGATGGCACAAGGGATAAATCCAAAGCAACTTTGCTGAAGTCTTCAGAATTGCTCCCAGGGCAACTGAGATCAGAGCAGGGGCCCCAAGAGTTTCCTAAGCTTCACAGCCATAGCCGCAAGGCAAATAAAATGAGATTAACCAATTACAATTAAAATGAGAGAGAACTGCTTTTGACAGTAATTTTGAATTTCCCCTAAAACCACTTCCAGCTGTGACCTCTGACTCACGCAGCGTTCGCCTGAGATCTGCCCCTGGTTGTTTGTTATAACTGGTGCTTTCAAGGACGTTCAGTCCTGTCTAACAAGAGGTTTCCTAGGCAAAAAAAAAATACAAAGTGAAAAATGGAAGAGGAACTAACACAGGGCATCCCTGCAGTGAGGCCCAGACACGAGAGCCCTTGCAGCCAGCAGAGGAGAACAGGCAGGCGATCTCCAGTGAATTAAGTGGGGTAGGGCTTGCACGGAATTCCCCCAGGACCGGAGAGCTGTGTTGCTATCATGCAACTGTGAACCTCATTCTGGGAATATCCTAATTCACACCAGTGTGGAACAGATCTCTACTCCCACAGAGAAGCTGGATGTGCACAGACCTTGCCTTTGCTTTGAGGAGAAAGGCTGTGTCTACAAGATTGGAATTATTGTCATTATTCTTATCTAGAGATATCAAAAGGTTTGTTATGCAGCAGTGTCACTCATCTTAAGAGCATCCAATCCTTTCAGACTACTTAATTCTTTAAAATGAATAGGTGTCTTTGGCCTGTGCTACCATCCTCTAGCAGAATTTCTCCAGGTGCTGTTCAGAAAATAACCCTGGAGGAGAAAATTTTGGAGGACTAGTGAGGGAGGAATAATGTAACTGGGTGTGGGTTTTCACCCAAATATTATTAGCAATCTGCAGTCTTCTGCAGATGCTCCTGCCTCTTTCCATCAAGAGACTGGAACTTCCCTTTGGACAGGATCAGAGAAGAACAGCACTTCCAACTCATGTCAAAACTGCGCCAACAGCACTCACAAGATTCAAGGCTCAGCTCTCTTTGGACAAGGGTGTCTTGCATTTAGTTAGAGATCAGGTGTTGCAAAAGGAGGAGTTGGGACTGGGGTGTTTGTTAGGAGATGCCTGTAGATTTCTGCCTGGGCTGATAAGCGAATAGCCTCCATTGCCTGCATCACCTGTGTGTCTGTAGACACATTCGCTGGCCATGAGCCATTTACATGCTGCATTTCTGCCATTCTGGCATTTCCACATTCAGCCCAGGTGGAGGATGTGCCTGGCAGAGGAGCAGCTGGGGACGTGAGGTGACACACTTGAACCATCTCCATCATGCAGGATTGATTTCCCATGCTGCAAGGAGAACAGGGCTGTGAGAACAGTAACTTAAGCCAGTGATTAGGAGTGTAAAAATGTATATAACGTTGCTGGTTTTGCTCTTCAGGCACAGAAGGTGGGAGGGAGAATAGACAGAGATAAAGAAAAAGGTACATCCTTTTAAGGCTGAGTTACTGGAGTCAGACAATGTTTTAGATTATTTATACTGTGATCTGCCAGCTTTGAAAGCCTTCCAGGTGCTGTAGCACTCTACTGTTGATGTCAGTACCACAGTCACCTCTCTTTGTAATTTCCTTTGTCATTAGTGATTTTTAAGGAATGTGCTGTCCTTTAGAGATGCGGTCTGAAAGCAATTTTGGAAACAGGAATGCTGTTTGTGTAACATACCCCCACAGCAGTTATATTTATTTAATTTGAAATTAATCAACTGGGCTTCAGTGCTGTCACACCTGGGTGACTTTCGAAACAGTTTGTATAAGCAACTGTCTGCCCACACTCAACACAGTCTAGTATCTTTGTATCTGCAAAGATTGTTGTTTGTTTTCTAAAGTACCTGAGTTTTCATCTGAATTGCTACAGTCTGTTCTTAAAAACTTCTTATGATGGACATTTTCCAATTCCCTAGGTAACCTATCCCAGGGCTTTCTATTTACTTTGCTTTTCCTACAATCCTGTCTAAAATTTTCTTGCTATAAATTAAGCTGATTTCTTCTTGCCCTTCCCAAGGTTCTGGAGACCAGTTGCTACCCCTTTTGCAAATATTGGAAAATCATTATCATGTTCCTCTCATTCTTCTCTCTTCTAGACTAAACAAATTCATTTCCTTCCACCTTTCTTTACAGGTCATGTTTTCAAAACCTCTTTATCATTCATTTTATTCTCTTTGCACATGCTCCAGTTAGTCTATTATCTTCCTTAAAACGTGCTACCCCATACTGAGTGGATGGAATGTCCCACTACAGGGCAAATCTCTTCTGAATCCTTATCAACTTATGACATCCTGTTTTGAGTTGTAGTCTGTGCAGCCAGACAAAGCGTTCCCAAAAATGATTTGCCTTTTCAGCTATGTCGTCTTTAGTGATATTCAGGCCAAATCTCAGGGCACCATTAGATGGGCTCTTTGTCTTCAGTTCAGAGTCCCTCCACTGGGTCTCAGTATGCTGAGTTTAGTTTGCACAAAGCAAATCAGAATGGCTGAAACCAAAACAGAAAAGGATATGTGGCTTAGTCCCTCTCTCTGCCCAAGTTCTCCCATTCATGGAAAAAAAATAAAGAGAGGGAGAAAAATATATCCTGTACATACTAAACAGCCCCCATACCTGCCTCATAAGATCTTACAGCCCTTCAAAATATTTGCTTAATCTCCCAGTATCTTGGCAGGGTACACAGGTATTAGCACTCGCAGGTGTTCTTATCCATTGATCTCAAAATATTCTCCTCCTTGTTTTAAACATGGGGAGACTGAAGTGTTTGGAGGCTCAGTTTTCATAGGCAACAAAGATCCCCTGCTCCGTTTAAAGTCAGTGGAAAATGTAGGTTGGAAGCCAACTGGAGAATTGGGCTTTAAGTGACACGCTGAGGTCCCCTTGAAAGTTAATACCGGAGCCAGGAGTAAGAGCCCAGGTTTCCTGAGTCTGTCTCGAGTCCGATGAGCAGAACCAGGCTGTCTCCCTCTCAGTCGTTTAAACACACCAAGTGCAGCTGCGTGGTCAAACCTGTGCTCTATTTCCCCACGTAAAACCTACGTGGTTGTGGCAGGCATCACTGCGTTCTGGAGAAGAGTCGCGTTGATCACAGTTTGCTCACTAACTAGAAATCTTGTTCATCTAGTATTTGGTTGCAAGTTGCATAGCTGAAAAGCCCGTTAAAGAAAACAAATAGCACCTGCGCCAAGCCCTGCCGTACTCCAGCAGTAAAAGATATTAATAGTTTCCAGCTCTGTATTTTGCACGTTGGCTTGCCAAAGCTCACCTGCTCTATGTGAGACGGGAGGCTGCTCAATGCTGGTTGCTGAACAAAAGGCTGGTCTGTAAAAGACAAATCTGGGGGAATTTTTTAAATTCCAAAAATAGACAGGGGGAAAAAATGTGCCAGCAAGATGGATCTCATTTCATTTCCCAAATCCCTCTGGTCTCCAGAGTTCATTCTTTGCTCTTAATGTTTCATGCTATGGCTTATTTTAGTCTCCTTAGTGGAAAGTTTAAAACATTTACTTAAAGGCAAAGCTTCAGCTGGCATAAACTGTCACAGCTCCCTTGGCTTGAGTTGCCTTCAGCAGAGGAGCTGCCCTTTAGCATTTAAAGTGCTTATTAGAAAGTGGAAAACTGCGTTGCTTGAAATTATCTGCAAAAACTAAAGAGAAAGGAATATAAAGGAAGGGGGCACGGTGTGGATTTCGACTGAGAAACAGTCTTTCCACATGGACAGGTGCAAATAGGGGGCAATCCTGACACACACTACTCTTCAAGTCTTTCCTCAGATGTCCCTCCAAAGCAGCTGCTGGTGCCCCCCCCCCCCACACCCCCACA
>NW_015090783.1:2509449-2530455 GCF_001431845.1 Calidris pugnax | reverse complement strand
CCCCCCAAGCAGCCGCTGGGGCCCCCCCCCCCCAGCAGCCCTGAGGGGCTGGTGGTGCCACATCTTGCTCAGCAGAAGGAATGGAGGCTGCCAGCATCTCTGGCAGGACAGTACAGGCTGCAGAGCACCAGCACTGGAGCACTGGAGAAATGTTAAATGGCCATGCCCAAATGGTGCTCCTTTGTGCCAGGGAGATGTGTCCAGAAGCACCAACGGGGTTCTAGGAAATGTTTTCCAAACTGTTGATTAATTGGCAGGAAGTCTGACTTGGAACACATGAGCCCACTTGCTACAGCCTTTGGGCCAGCTGGAAAGTTGCTGGTTTAGCTGAATAGCCAGGAGAGAGGCTCCCTCTTACACCTGTCAAGTGCCAGTGCCCCAACCAGGAGCCATTCCACCTCCAATCTCCATCCACACTGGCCTGTTTTGCAGTAACACAGTGCTGCCATCGCTGTCTACCTCCCCGCTCATCTCCATGCTCTGTTTCCTGCCTTGCTGTGCTGTTTTCTTTGCCCCCAGAGAAACATCTCATTCGGGCATGGCAGAGTGGTTCAGGCATAAAAGCCTGTCTCAAAAGTATCATTGGTCCCTAATGAGTGAGTCCCTTTTCCTCCTCTTGCTCTTGCCTCCAGCATCAGATTCATCTCCCTCAGGCTGTGGAACTGCTGCTCAAGCACAGCTCAGCTCCCTGCTCCTGCGTTGGCTCTCCCTGCTCTAGCACAGCCCTGGTGATCACGCAGGGGTAAGACAATACTGTCACAGTTGCCATTCAGCTCAGCACTTTTACAGGGAACATCTGCAAGCGCTTCTTTTTGTTCAGCACATCCTAAAGGGAATTAAAAAAAAAAAAAATTAGCAAAGGTGCAATATGTTTTTCTTTACTGTCAAGTTTAACAAGCAACAGCCATCTGAGCTTCCATCATTTTATGATGTTGGGTTCCTGCACTGGTCCCTCTGTCTTGTGAGTCCTGACTTAAATTGAACCCACCTCACTGATTCTCTGGTAAATAACGTCAGCAGGGCTGTTCCAGATCGACACCAGCCTGACTAAGACCAGAGGAGGCTGCCAAAGCCCAAAGGATGGGAACAGTTATTTTGCCAGCACCCTGGCTCAATTTGTGTCTCCGTAGGAATGCGTACACTTCCCTTTGCTTTTGCAATGGCACCAGCGTGTTGACGAACTGCAGTGCTGCTATTTATCCCTTAATTACTCCCATGACTCACATTAAAGTAACAATTTTCCATAGAAACAAACACAAGCAGAGCTGACACCACTCGAACTGCTTTTATTCTGGAACATGTTCTGTACTCTGGGTTTTGAGGGTGGCAACTCTGGAGGCTGCTCCACATTCCTGGTGCCAAGGTTTGCCAGAGTCAAGGGGAAGGAGACTCGCTGGGCACTCGCTTGCTCTGGGATGGGGAGGAAGGGCTACAGCTGCTGCACTACAGCCCGCATGGGGCTGAGGACCACTCAGCACGCTGTGATTTTAGGGGATATGAACGCTAAGCACAGCTCAGGACAGCGGGGCTCCTGGCTCTGGTAGTTCCTGGGTGTTCTTAGGATATGTTCATCTGCTGATGTTCTTGCCAGGACGCTCCCTTTGTTTGGTTTACCCGTGGGCATCTCAACCTGGGATGCTGCTCTGTGTTTTCACTTGTCTCAAGAGGCTCAATCAGGGAGAGCAACAGGATTGACATCCCTGGATCTTATCTAGGAATATTTGACCTGTTCTGTGTGTCATATTAATTCCAGGTACTACTGTTGGGTGGGATCACCCCTGGACGAGTCAGTTTCTTAAAATAACTAATGAAATAAATAACTGGCAGATCTCAACTGCATCCTTTGGGCCAGCCTGGCATCAGATTTTATGTGGGGTCCTCATGGACTTCAAATCCTCCGAAGCCCTTTCCCTGTGGTTGACCCTTGGAAAGCAGGTATGCATACAGGAGGCTGGATGGTCAGGAGGCATCTTTTTTCTTTTACAAACCTGCTTGCCTTGCCTTGGTACTAGAGTTGTCAAAAGTCACCCTAGTTCTGTTTGTCTGTGCAGCCAAGAGAAACAGGACAGAGCCAAAACTGTTTGTCTGATTTCTCTACTTGCAGCTAACATTAGATGTGCCTGGTGATGGTGTCCCAGCGTCTACTCCTACTGCAGGGCAGGAGCAGGGATCCCTCAGTCCTTAGAGCGGTAAGTCTGCCCTAAAATCATCCAACAAAGGGAACCCTCCCCAGGCAGGCACCCATGGTAAAGTGAACATGTCTACGTTGGAGGCTATTTCCTACCTCCCTATAGCCTAAGAGGAGGGAAAATGGCCACAGACTATCTCTTCCCAAGGCAGACAATTGTCATGTCCAACACAGATGTAGATACGGGAGTGCTCATACATACATACTGCATGTTTTAAGAGATTGTATGATTTGATGTAGAGCCTGTTAGGGTTGGCTGGTAACTTACTTACACTTTGTGCAGATAAAGTTGCCTCCATATTACACTTCTGTGCTCCACACACACACCCTTTAACTTTGCAAAGTGCGGTTTAAAGAAAAAAAATTTAAAAACGCAACTTTGGCTGTGCAGCCTTCCCAGGAAATGCCTCTAGAAACTGTCTGTGCAGGAGACATCTACAAAGAGAAAATGGGGGAGGGAGGCAAAGCCCAACAGACCTGGATTCTTCTCTGCAGCTTCTTCCCCTCCACTTCCTCAGGGCCGTTGGCTGTCTCTTCATTTTGCTTCCCAGGCCCCACATGTTACCAATGCCTTTCATAAGGGCTTGTCAGCCTCCCACCACGCCAGAGTCCCATCTAGTCTCTTCTCTTCTGAAGAAGAAACTTGTAAGGGCTCAGTAGCCATGACTGAAGCCAGATTTTCAAACAGGGCCAGCACTCAATGAACCGCTGGGCTTTTCTGAAAGTCTGGCTCTGAGAAAAGCCTTTATTTTCTTTTTTTTTTTTTTTTCCCGGCACACAGGAGTTGAACTAGGACTGAATCAGTAATATAAACATTAGGTTGAATAGGCTGAATATCTCTTCCCTAGAGGACTGCTCTCTTTGTCTGCCTTCTTTATCTCTGCCAAGGTGCTGATAACCAACGTGTGCCTTATGGAACACATGGTGGGACTCCCGTGGGACTGACAGAGCCCCATTCCATGGGGATTTTCAACTCAGGCTGCAGAAAGGGCTGTGAAGGAAAGAGTCGGAAGCAAGCTTTCGCTGGCAGAGACAGGGATGGAGCAATCAAACAGTTCTTCCAGCAGGCAGAGATGTATTTAGGCAGTGCAAGCCCTTGCTTTGTGCCTAAACACCTGAAGTTTCCAGGCATGAGGCCAGGGTTTCAACTTCTCCTTAAATAAGGGTGTTTTTTGTCCAGCCAGTGAGACAGAGTAAAGTGTATCAGCTCCCTGAATGTAAGGAGACCTACCTGTATGAGCAGAGAGCGGGACTTGCCCTTCTTCCCTTTCCCCAGTTCCTTTTGAATCAACTTTGAATGATGGAACTTGAGAAGCACCCACCAGAGAGGGACCAGAGCAGGAGCAGACAGGACAGGAGAGATGCCAGGTAGGGCCACGGTGTCCATCATCTCCTTTCTGTCCCACACATGACTCCTGCCACTGTTCGACTGACCACAGCACAGTGTTGTGGAGGCTGTTCCCATGGGTGCAGGGATCCATGCAGGCACAGCAGGATCACTGCAGCGAGAAAGGACAAACAGAAACAAAGGAACTAAAAAAAACCCCAATGTCTTCCTCATTAAAATCTTCCCGATTCCTATGTCCTGCCACAGGATCATTGCCTTGACTTGCCTTGCAGATTTGCCACCAGCAGATTCTGCTTTCAACACGGGACTTGAAAATATTTACCATTTTTTGAAGTGAGAAGGCAGAGAGGACTCGCTTATTCATTCTCCTTCTCCAGGTTTAACAGAGAACTTAATTTGTCTGAGATGTGAAGCACCTTCACACCTCTACCTGAACAGGACTGTTTAGTCTGACTTGAACAGTCAGACTCCAGTATCCCTTGTTACTAGGAGGCAGCCCTGCCAAGGCCCTTGTTCTCCCAGGATGCAGAAACACCTGCAAATAACATCTACCAAAGTTTTCTTTTCCTTAGAGGTTGGTGTGGGATGACACCAGCAAGTGGTTTGCGTTTTCATAGGTAGGGGTTCCAGTCTTGTTCCAGAAAAAGAGCTTAATTCCCTCTTGTATTTCTCCTGAATCGGGGACATCTCTTGAGCCCAGCAGCTTCAAAGACTTGTCCCCCGCACTCTATCATAAAAACATCTAGAAAGCAGTTTGAATTTCTTCCAGCTGGCGTCATGTTACAGAGATCCCTATCAGCACCCGGGAGGAAAGAATTAGCAAGAAAAACAAGTGTCTCTTTAAACTTCAGAAAGAAAAAGAAAATGCAAAGAAAAAGGCCATGTAAAAAGCGTAGACTTAGCCCAGTGATGTCCAAACAATGTGTTCTTTTCCTAGGGTTGTTTGAGGCAGAAAGGAGCCTAATGATTGTATTTTCTTGTGTCAGCTGGAGACTTTGAACACTAATGGCAGGACTTTATCGAAGCCAGATGCATTTGCACAGGTACTGTCTATACGACCTCACTCCCAGCCATTGGAAATGAGCACCTAATGTGAGTATTAACACAGGCAGGAGCATGTGCCTGTAGAAGCAGGGAGTCACCAGGGTAGACAAGCCAACTCACATGGAGTTTCAAAGGCATCTGCTTGGCTTTTCATGCCAGACTCCTTTTGCGCCCCTCAAGGGACTGCTTGTGACTCTCTTCCTCCAGAAAAGCATCACAGTTGCAGACTTTTCCCTTTTACCAGGACATGAAGCAGTCGGGCTCAGGGTGAGCAGTGGGAAAGCCTGGAACAGGCAGCTCCCGGAGTAGCAGAGATCTTCCCACACCCAAGGCGCTCCCCGAATCTCCGCCAGCCGGTTTTGTTGTGGTTATTGCTGAGCCGCCTCCTCTTGTGTAGCTGTCCTCCACCCCAGCCCAAGCCCTGCAGCCATCCTCGGCATCTTTCCTTTGGTACACAGACTGACTTGCTGACATGTGAACAACTCCTTCTAAAGAACAGATACCCTCCATTTCAAAGAGCAAAGTCCCTCGGGCAGCTGGGGAAAACTGGCAAAGGACAGACTGGATTTGGTTTTGCTTTGCACTCCCTGTGGTTCTTCACACGAAGAAGCCAGTGGCATGAGATGGGCCTTGGGGACCAGAAGTTGGTGCCTTTGCATGTTAGAAACCATTTCCGTTAGCAAGCCTTACAAGCACTGTCTCTGTTTCTGTATTTGTGATCCCCACAGTGCTATTTTTCTGACTTTCCCAATACTTTCTCTTCTTCCCTATTCAGTCTGCTGATGGGCCAAGCCTCTTAGCTGGCTCTCTTCAAAGGAGGGCGTTATAACATAATGCCATCACTTCTCATACTGTTCTTTTCTCCACCAAATTTTCATTACGGAAAAAAGTCTGTCAGCCATCACCTCTGCTCTTTGATGACCTTTGGTTGGTTATTGAGCTATTACTCATAATTTAATTGTCTTCACTTCTAAGTAAAAAGGTGGATGGATGGATGGATGGATAGATAGATAGATAGATAGATAGACAGACAGACAGATTGATAGATAGATAGATAGATAGATAGATAGATAGAAGGATGAAGAAGGGAGCAAGCAAGTGGTGATTACTGGCCCAAGTCAAGTTGGAAGAGGTGGGAAATTGCATCGAGCTGCACCAATTTTTACCTTCGAAGATACTGACTTGCTCTGACAATGAAACATTTCTCACTACCAGAACTCCATCTATTATTTGCTTGGGTTTAGTGGGCAGTTAAAGGAAACTCACAAGATGCAATTAAAATAAAAGTTACAGATCGATGTTTCAGCTTTTAAGAGTCAAAAAAGTGAACTTGAGCATATGTAACTTCAGAGACAAACCTAATCTTCCCCTCTTGCTGAGAAGATTCACTTAGCAACAGTGAATAGGGCTTTCTTCAATTTGCTTTATCCTGTGTGTGTTTAAGATAACCCTTTTTTTCCAGAATTTCATTTAGCTACTCATACTACAAACACAAGGACAGATGGTCACCAGATCAAACTTAATCAGCATTCTGTATGCTGGATTTTGTGCTTAGAAATTCATCTGGTTCTAGTAAAGCATAGTCTGAAACCTGCCTGATGTTTAACTCAACCACAGAACTGTATTAAATTTCTAAGCCTCCCCATCCTCACAAGAGATTGAGAAGGGAACCATCAGGCATTTTTTAAAAGGACTTTAATTATCAGAGATCAAAATTTGCTCTGTTACTGTGTCTCACTGGAGAACAGCATTTTTAACGGGGGACTGCAGCCCAGTCTTACCCATTTGTTTCTTCTTGAAGTTCATCACAGGGCTAGATCCAGCCCTGGAGGAAGAGGATGCAGTTTTGTTTACACCCCCTTACACCACGCTGAATTCAAGGTCTAGACCTTGGCAGTCCACCCTTGGTCAAGGAAATCTGAACTATTTTCCCATGGCTTCTTCTCATTCCTCTTCTTCCTCAGGCACTTCCCTTTTCTGCCTCTCATTGCTGTCAGTTGTTAGCCTAGCAGGGCTGAGCTCCACATGAGTGCCCCCATCTCAAGGAGTTGATGTTACATAGGCAGGACAAGGAACCAGCTCCCCCAGGACCGAGGCCTGCAGAGAAGAGCTTTCAGGCTTTATCAGCCTTGTAGGCTTCTACATGCCCATGAACATGCAGATATCCAGGTGCACTAAAAAACATATCAAAGCCTCCTTTGCCCTAAAGGAAGACAGGGTTTCACCATGTGTCCATAAATCCTCTGTCCTTCAAGCTGGTGTGGTGATCTTTTCGCCCTCTTCAAAAACACTCCGCTATTTTATCCTTCATGCCCCAGTCTGTTAGAGACGTGTATACCGCTGCATCGAAATTTGCTGCCTTTATTTGCATAACTGTGGCATGGGGCTGACTGGCCAGAACCCAAAAACCACTCCAAATGGCACAGAGGCGACAGCCATCTGTGTCTTTTTCACATTTGGTTTCATTGTTTTAGGATTAAATCCAACCACTGCAACCTACAGTAACTCTAGACTTCTCGAGGCTCAGAGCTTTCCATATAGCACGGTCTGTGGTTTCACTGTGGAGAAGCAAACCTGGAAAAAAACTTGTTGGACTGGATCAGAAGTATTTTAGTTAGTGCAGCAGGAGTTGCCAGTGGTGAAAATAGCACTGCTGGAGCATGAATGAACGGAGTGGTGTTTCATTCTGTGCTCGTTAGACAATTTAAGCCAAACTCAGCATTATGGTTGCGCTGGGCAGTTTGCTCTTGAGATACATTTCCATTGCCACATAATAAATATAAATGCTCTTTATAAGATACCCATGCATGGAAGGCATCTAGTGGTTGCTAAGGGTTGTTCTGATGATGTATATTCAAAGCCCTCCTGTTTGGCATTAATTAGCACAATGTACTATTTTGCAATTTCCCAGCACAGACACATCCAGATTCCTGCTAGGAATTGGAAGTGGTATCACCCCCCACCCACTCTCCACCCAAGCCAGACAGCACTGAGACAATCCCTCCCTCACATTGAGCTTCTGTCTCCCCCAGAACCCCATGGTAGGGGGTATCAGGGGCTGTGGAGGATGTAGGATTTTTTTGCATTACAAAAGCAAGCCATTTCTAACAGGCCTGAGGCTGGGATCTTCATGAAGGTCTCTCCCATGGGTCCCAAAAGCCCAGTGCCATTAGCAGAAGCTCTTGATTTGGCATGTGGGCTGGTGTATTTCTGATGTCCAGGCTGAGGATTGCTGCTTGCAGGAAGGTGATGCCCACAAGAGCTCAAATCCCTGAGGGACTGATGAGAGCTTGTGACCTACGTGCTGATTTGGACTCTTCATGTCACAGCACTGGGAGGAACTGGTGCAAGCCATTCCCTTATGTGCTTCCCATTTCTCAGGGCTTGGCTGCTCCAAGTCTACTACTGCTGCTTCTTAATGCAATACTAAGGACAATGCATAGGAGGGACTATGGAGGCTGGAATCTCCCCTTGCTAAAGACCAAGAGAAGGGGATACTTGCACTTTTTCTGCCTGTTTATCCCTGTTAGGTGTCTGAAAAGCATTTGCTGCCAGCCCCAAGCTGCAGACAGAAATAATTAAATGCTCTACCAACCAAACTGACAAAACATGAAAACTTGTGTGTTTCAGTGACATTGCATGCAACATAACACAGCTAAGCATGTAATTAGGGAAGTATCAACTTACACTCATATTCTTCTGCTGCTTATGCATCCCACTATGGGTAGGTTGCCCTGCTGTTCATGGCTTCCGAGTTCCTTGTACTGGGCAGAGAGTGCTTTTACCACTGACTTTGGTACACCGCTATCTTATGCCTTCAGTGCAAAGACTCTTTTTTGCTACTTTCTTATTAGTGGTTATACCTTGCCTCATGTAAGGACCATTGGCCTCTGAGGTCTAATGATGGAGCTGGTCGTTCTACATTAATCTCTTACACAATAGCCATCCTCTCAAGCAGGCTATATGGTGTGAAGTAGGTCCTTTCCCGCAACTAATAAAGAATTGGGACATTGTGAAGCACTGATGAGGCATGGTTACAGCCCTACAGCCAGCCCCTCTGGGTGTCCATTGCACCCACCATGGAAGACAGCCACTGCTGGAGCCTGCCTCCAGCATCACCATCCCCACAGCATCGAAGCTCCGCTGCAACTCAGCCTTTCCCAGCACCATGGTTTTTGCACGCTCTCCCCAGTGCTGTAACAGGCAAGCACCAGTTAATTTTCTTTTTTAATGCCTCCAGTCTCCCTCCAGATAAATTTATTTTTTTAACTCAGAAATACATTTGTTGCAAGTCAGATGCCAACAGCTCCCAGTGCCAAGAAGATGCAGTGCTCCTTCTGCTTGCTCTGTTTTCCTGTGAACTTTATCAGTTTTTGCTTGTTTCTCTGTGACCTTTGGAGCCCATTCAAAGTCATCTGCCTTTTGCTTTGATTTAATTTCAGTCCAGTTCATGTTGCCAGTTTATTTGTTGCCTATTTTTACACATCGCCAGCAAATCACCACCTCTTCATATTGTTTAGACAGTCATCAAATCTAGGCTTGCCAGCTCTTTTTGTTAATGGGCTAGGAGGGAGTGTTACATCGAGCTGATGTGACCAGAAAGGGACCAGAAAGCTGCTTAATTCCAGCTAACAAATCTTTAAAGCCTAATGTGGGACTTTTATGACCGGAGCAGGGTCTGGCCTATGTTATGGACCCAAGGTCCGCCTGTATGTCTGCTCTACCTCATCTTTTCGCTCATTAGCAGGGCACTAAAGCTACCACAAGCACTGGCTCCACTGTGCTGGAAATGTATCCCTCAAGTTGCGCCAGAGATTTGGCTTGTGCTGGTTCTGGGATGGAGACAGTTTTTATTGTAGAGCTGGTTTGGACCTCCTGGGTCTTCTCCTACAGCTGGTTCCAGTTATAGGCAGCCTGGGATCAATGGAAGTTGAAGGAGCCTGGTGGCTTGCAGTTCTGGTTATTCCTGCAATGTTAGCAAGAGCTAGCAAGAGCTTGAGTAGACACAGGAGCCTCAGGTGAGGTGCAGGATCCACAGACCATGTTCAGGCTCAGCTCCAGAACCACGCAGCCCACAACATGCTTCTTCCTGGAAGGCTCCACGTTTTTCATGTGTGCCTTAGGAGAGCTATATTGAGGGCCATTCGTGGTAAACGGCAGGAGTACTTTCTCCATGACTTCTGTATGTTTTTCTGCACATTTGTCTGTGTTTCTTTACAGCTCCAGGTATCCTGCTTGATGGCTCATTTAAGACCAAGATTTCCTTTGTGGGCCAGGAGTAAAATCCGAATTTCCCTCCAATACAGAGGACATTCAGAAGGGGAAGCTGACCAGAACCCAGACTCATCTGGCTACCATGGGCATCTCCCACTGCATCATTCAGGACCTGAGGTATGTACTTATTTCTTGAAGCACAGACATGGTGTACATAGCCTTAAACTATTCTGACTGCATTTTCTCTATATGAGGCACCAAGTACCTAAATAAGACAATTTAAAGAGATAAGTGCTTACTGGTTAGATGTAACTGTGATGATTTTACACGGCGCAATGGGTGTAGTGTTTTCAAAGACAGCCTGCACACTTCTTGTGCTCTCCACAGAGATTTAACTTTTATTCTTCCTCCTTTTGTTAGTTCCCTTCCCATAAATCACCAGAAGGAAAACTTGTGGCTGTTGTTCCACATGAGGTGGGGAAAGCCAGATGCAACCCTTAAACATAAAGTATCCTACAATTAAAAAATGTTAGTGTAAACAAAACCAGCCTTTTCAAGTGCCCTTCTCCCCAGAGGCATGACCTGCAAACACTAACAAAAGGGCTGGCCTGGAAAAGAAAGGCAGGAGCAGCACATTTACAGGTAGATGCTCAGGTCAGTGCAAAACCTAGTACAATCATCTCTTGCCCTGCAAACATCTGTGCCCTTGCTTAACAGCACAGGCAAGTCCAGCCCTCGAGGGAAGTGGGGGGCTGTACATAGGCTTAGCCATTTGCAGAACGAGGGCCTTATTTTGCTGTCCTGCATTCAAGCCTTGCAGTATAAAGATTGGCACAGGGTTGTGGACCACATGTGGCAGAGAATCTCATTCAAAGAGGGCTAAGCTCCACTGGGTACCCAAGAGCCCAGTGTGCCTCTCACCCTGCTGATCTGCTGCCACAAAACTGCTGGCAACTCGTGTGTTAGCAGCAGTGGGGCTGGGGGCTCCGACCCTGGCTTGTTCTGCATCACTCAGCAGCTGCACAGCCACATTCTGGGGGGACTTTTATGGTCCTCCAGGCCATCAGAGCAGCCAAACAGGCTGCGAAGGTCAGGGATTAGTCCTGGCTTGGCTTTGCTATGCTCTCTTGAGCATTACCTGAATCTCAAATGCACCATGTCTGCAGTTACGTACCTGATCCAGACTGAAGCTCGTTTGCTTGCACAGCCTTGCAACAGCCAGCTCAGTTCAAGTTCAGTAACTTAATGTTTGCCAAGGTTTTGCATTTTGGACTGAGATCTCTGCTGCTGCCATCACCCACGATGCCAAGTCAGCCCACACGTCCTCCTGCCACCCATGGAGTCACAAGCTCTGAGGCAAAGCCTGGTAATATCACATCTGGGGGGTTACAGACCCTGGAGAAGACAGACACTTACACGTTCCAGGGACCCCGGCGCAGCCAGACTGCACAGTTTACAGTGTGTTGCAGGCACTTCTCAAACTTGAAAGACTAAGAAAAAAGGCACCACCAGAACCCTGGGGCTAGAAAGAAGTCTGGGACAGGCCTGTCTCTTACTGTTCCAGTGCCCACGTGTGGCCAAGCCCTGAATCTTTTCCTCTTTTGCTTTGTTGCATCCAAGTGCTGGGCAAACTCTTTGCAAAGAAGGCAAGTGTCCTCTGCTGGCTGCAAGCAAAAAATGCATGTGGTGATACCCTGGCTAGAGACAGCACTGGAGCAGGGATGTGTTCTGTGGAGTTTGTGACCTGACCTTTTAAAAATGGACAATAAACCAACTGTGAAATGGAGCTACAAGCTGGCTGCTTGCAGCATGGGTAAAGGAAGGGGGTCAGGATCTCTATGCCTTCAGGCTGCTGGTGCAGACCAGGGTGCAGCCCTTCTCCTTCTCAGTCCCATTGCTGGGGGGTGAAGTCCAAGTGGGTCCCCCAGTACAGCCCAGGTGGAGCCTGAGATGGTGGAGGCTGGGAGGAATGTACTTTAGAAGGTGGAGGGCAGCTGCACAAGAGAGGCAGGAGACTGGAGGTGCCCAAGGCACAGGAGCAGAAGAGCTCTTCACCAGCACAAAGTACATTCTGGGTAGTGTCGGCAGAAAGGATGTAAGAGCAGGGGCCAGAATCCAGCATGCGTTTGTTCTCTGGGTTTCTGAAATAATCCCTCAGAGATCAACAGGCTTTCACATCTTTCCCCATCTGTTCTTAATCTGTTCACTTGACAGATGCCAAACCACCATACCCTGTATGGAAAAACACAAAACAAAATACAAAGCCTTATATCTCCTTCGGTTTTATTCAGAAACATTCCCCGGAGCCTGGCTCTGTTCATGCCCGGGGTGTGTGAGGAGTCCCAGGGAGGAACCTGCACCGGGGACAGATCTGCTGTCAGCAGGGGTTTCACAGCAAGGCCCAGAGAAGGGGTGGCCAGGGCACAGGAGGTATCTGATGGAGCAGCTTTGTGTTTATGCAAACTCAATGACTCAGGTTGGTGATTATCTGCTGCTGGCATCCCTCTGCTGCCAAGAAGCCTCCTCCAACATCTCAGTCCTGTTGTTCCAGACTTGCACGGCCAGGGATAGGTGGAAGATGGGCAGAGAGAAGGGAACTGCCTTGCTAAAGGTCACAGAGCAGAAGGGGGCCAAAAGGAAAACCAGCACCCTGAACCTCCCAAAGCCTCCAGTCGATTGGTCAAGCAGCCTGTTATCCCAGTGTTATCCCAAAGTTCAGCCCTGCAAAATCTGTTGAGGACGTGAGGAACAGCATATTAATGGTACCCATGAATACTTTATTTAAGGCTGAGACTCAGCGACTACAGTACTGTCATTATCAGTGCATGGACTGAACCATCTCTAATAATAAATAATACAGGATAACTCCCAGCATCTAAAATTGTTCTATCCTAAGCTGTTCC
The DNA here is from genome assembly GCF_001431845.1 of Calidris pugnax. NCBI lineage: Eukaryota > Metazoa > Chordata > Aves > Charadriiformes > Scolopacidae > Calidris > Calidris pugnax. Next base: position 2,517,758 of record NW_015090783.1, on the reverse strand, counting down.
CATCCTCATCCTATCGATCAGAAGGTCTTTGTGTTTGCAACAGCTTATATAGCAAATGGACTTCAACTTTCTTCTTTCCAAATACTGAAACTGGCTCTTTTCAGGACACTGCTGTGTAATTTACAGCTCTATCACCAGCTCCTTAATAGTTGCCAGGTTCTTCGGAGTCCTTTGAAAGTGAACACAATAAAAAGATGAGAGTGGAGACTGACCACAAGTTTCACGTCTGCAGATTCCTTCCTACGTGCCTTTTTTGGTCTTTTCAGCCAGCTAATGGAAACCAATTCTGTGTCTTCAAGGCTAAATGATGAAGTTTTAGAGTTCCCCTGACTAGTAACAGCAGAGAATTGCTACAGATCTACAGCAGCCAAATGCCAGCACATCTCTACATGGAAGGGAAAGATTTCCTCTATGTGTATCATTTGCTTATCAATCCTGCCAGTCTGAAACCAGGTTTGAAACAGTGGCAGTTAAACACCAGTGCAATTTGACCATTACCCCAGGAACTGGATATTTATATATGGTTTGGATGAGCAAAAAGGAAGCTGGGACAAGCTTCAGCAGCTGTGATAGGAGAGGGAAAATGGCACTGTCTTGGGCAGTTAGCATCACAGCGTGCCCTGCTCTGTTCAAACACTGCTTTGCACCAGCCCAAGCCTATATTAATTTAATAAATTAAAACATCCTGTGCCTCCCCAGTTTGGCAGAGGTAGGATTTGGGGTGAAGGAGATCTCCTTTGCTTATTCTGCATGTTTTGCCAATATCCCCCAACTCCCTGAAATGTCAAGAGAAAAATCAACAGAGTGAAACGTAATCTCAAAGAGAAACACAATATTTTTTAAAATGTCCTCACAGCAGCAATCATAATAAAAATACAAACCTGAGGTTTGTAAAAATCTAGCAATAAAACCACAGACATCTTTACAACTCCCAGATACACAGTGCTCCCCAGCAGCAAGCACAAAACCCTCCCAGATGCTGGGGAACAGGCCTAATTGTTTTACAGCCTGCAAAAAAAAAAAAAAAAAGACCACACATGACACCAATTCACAGGTCATTACCAGTCACCATCAGGGAAGATAAAACAAAATCTCTTCATTCTTTCTCACCTAGAGACCATGGAGCAGCTGAGTGGTATGGTGGTGGAATGCTACACTTACAGGCAAGTGCGTGTTTTAGGTTCATAAGCAAGCTCAGATCTTTGTGCTGTTTCTTGGTCATTTAAAGCCCTTTTCCTTTCAAGCCAGATTATAATGCATCAGGAGCAGCATTGCCAGCAGGTCGAAGGAGGTGATCCTTCCCCTCTGCTCAGCACTGGTGAGGCCGCACCTGGAGTTCTGAGCTCCCCAGTACAAGAAAGCCACGAACTAAATGGAGAGAGTCCAATGAAAAGCCACTAAAATCATGAAGCGGCTGGAGCATCTCTCCTACAAGGAAAGGCTAGGAGAGCTGGGTTTTGTCAGCCTGCAAAAAAAAAAAAAAAAAGGCCACACATGACACCAATTCACAGGTCATTACCAGTCACCATCAGGGAAGATAAAACAAAATCTCTTCATTCTTTCTCACCTAGAGACCATGGAGCAGCTGAGTGGTATGGTGGTGGAATGCTACACTTACAGGCAAGTGCGTGTTTTAGGTTCATAAGCAAGCTCAGATCTTTGTGCTGTTTCTTGGTCATTTAAAGCCCTTTTCCTTTCAAGCCAGATTATAGGCATCTGTACTTCCCCAGCTAACAGCAAGTGTGTTCTGGTCCATGGGAATAGAGATCATCTCTTTTAAAATGTGATGCAGGCCCTCAGGCAATGCCGCTCAGCTTCCCAGTGTGTTCTGGCAGGTTAGTTAATATTTTCATGCCGTGAATCTCCCATCAGCAAAAGGAATCTTGTATTTCTCCCACTCTTTCTCCAAGAAGGTTTAAAGCTCTTCATGTGAGCACTGCTTATTATGAGAAGGCAATGGAGGACTGTGGCAGCAGAGGGCTGGTTGTGTGCAAGGTGATCAGGCTCACCTTAGTATGGAGCGGGATTATAAAGCACAGAGTGCAGTTGGTGGGGGACTTTCTGGACCCCCTGCAATTGTTTAGCCTACTACTTTTTTACATGCTTGACTTCAGTTGCAGTCACAGCTGGGATTTTGAATTGCCTGTATTGCTGAGGGAGGCAGGCATCAGCTTGCTGAGATGATGGTATTGATTCCGCTATTGACAACTGCCATGACTTGTCTCTTCCTCTGTCTGCTGTGGGAATGAACCCATTTGGTAGCAATGATGGGAAATTACTCAGAGAAAAAAAAAAAAATTCAATGCAAGCTAGGCTAAAAAGTTCAGAGTTAACACAGCCTCAACCTAGTACTGTATAACTGTCAAGTCACATTGCAGTAGGTTTCTTGATGCTGATAATTTAACAATTCTTTGGCCCAAGGGTACATCTCTCACTGCAAATCTGCTTCTCCAGAGCCACTTTATCACTGACCTGAAAGGAAGCAATCATGGCTTGTGTGTAAATGTATGTGATGAGCACTAGTGCATGGCAATAGCTACAGCACATCTAGCTGGTCTGACAAAACCGACAAGGTTCTGTACGTGTGTTTTGCTCCTTGAACACAGAGGTCACTGGCCTTTTTCCTGATGATCTCTGATAGAATGCAGTAGGCAGAGCCCAAACATACATATATAAAGCTGTCAGTGATTACTTGTACACTTAGACTAGATTTTTATTTTATTTTTTTGTAAAAGCTGTAAAAACCAAAAGAAAATGCAGATGTCACAGGTCATCCTTTGCACTAGAAAAATGTTTCTTCTTTTCCTCTTATTTCTAGGTTATTCACAACTTGTCAATTGACTTTTGTGGACTGATTGTCTTAAGTTTAGCTGCCTAGTTGAAGAGTTTTTTGAAAGCTGTTCTGGGCCTTAATGACACGCTTTCTGATCATAGTGGAAACCTTACTCCTCAGGTTCCCGGGAAAGGCCCGTTGCATACTTGAAAGGTGGGAACTGCTTTTGCCCGTGTTAGGACACATACAATCGCAGAATTCTGGGTAACATCCATCTATTAATTAATGCTGAAAAATAACGGATTTTCTAAGAATCTGGTTGGTAAAGTGGAGATAAGGGAGCTGATTGAGTAAGGGGCTGATGCCTTCTCCCGGCCAGCAATTCTAGCAGTGTTTTACATTCAGGGAGTAGGTCAATTCACTTGCATATTTAATGGATGAGATAAAGGCTGCTTGCACTAAATTAGCTTTCTGGGCAATGTAGGAGACCAGGGATGCAGAATCCTTCTGGCTGCCTGCTGCTGCGGGGAGCTGCCTGCGTGTTCTTCCAGAGCGCGGCCTGGCAGATCTGTTTGCAGATGATGCTCTCCTGTACTAAAACCAAACGCTGATGCTCCTGAGCATCCTGCTATCAAGCAGATGATTGCTAAGGCAATGCAGGCCAATGTGCCACTTTGGGAGACAGCTGACCACGCTCTGCTCAGCGCCGTTTCATTAGTGGTAAGCCAAGCTGCAGCGGAGGTACAAGAAGGATCTCTGTTGTCCCTCCCTCCATGTGTAGAGATGGCATGTGCAGCTCACAGCTCCCACCTTTTGCTCCTCCAGCCCCACAGGTCAGGCCAGATTAGGCTTCTCCTAGATCCTGACCCGCTTTCCCCAGTTCTGCTCTGCAATAGATGGCTGAGCCTCAGTTTCAGCACTTGTCATCAGATGTTACTCGTTCTGCAGCAGGAGGCTTCCTCTTGCACCAGGAACCCCGCTGGCCTAAGTGTTGTGCAAACAAAGGAAAAACAATAACTAAAAACAGTCTCTGCCTTCAGGAGCTGACAGCATCTCTCTTATTTCTCCCAGCCACTGTAAATAAATCTTTGGTAATGTCACTGTTCTTCAAAGGACGATAAAAGGAACTGTCGTCACTCCCTGACACTGACTGTTCCTGCCATTCACTAAGCTTTCCCCTCCTTCTCCCATGCAGGGAGAAGTTTGTTAAAAATTAGATCTCATTTGATGACTGCTAATTATCTTAGAAGCTGTTGGTAAGATGCAGTGAAAGGACTAAAGACATTGCCCAAGAACAGCCCTGCGGGAGGAACACCAGCTTGGCCAGCTTCACTGAGTGGAATTAGGCCTTGGGTATTTTAACTGATGCTTCTTCAATAGATTGTCTGATAGCAGAGGTACTAAATAAGGATTAGTACAGAAATATTTCTATATACACACTTATGTACATTTGGTTCTGATTTTTAAAATCTCCCCTTTTGGAACAGGGAGGGATCACATCACGCTTTAGATTTTAACATTTTGGTTGAATTTCATCCTGGTTCTTGTTCCCTACTCTGCCCCAAGCTCTGAGAAAGCTTCTGCCCAATAACCCTCCCCTTGTCCTACCCTCAGCCCACTGCTGTCGAGAGCAGAAGACTCATTGAAGAACCTGTGGGCTGTTTGCTTGAAAGGAGAGACAGCCACTCCAGCACCATCTCCTTCCCGAGGTGAATGTGAAGCTAATCCCAGATTCTCATCTCAGCCACACTGATCTAATTAATAGTAACTCTTTTGGCTTTATAGGGTGGAGGATGTCTGGATTTAGATCTGCATTACCGGAAACAAACCCTGCCCAGCTGTGGATGTTGATATTACAGATGCACAGCAAAGAGAAACAGCATCCATGTGCAGTGACACAGGAGAGGTGATGAACCTTTTCTGCTTCCAGCTCTGCAGTCCACTGCTGCCTCCTGTCCCTGTAATCTGTGCTCCTTAACAAAACAAAGCAAGTAAAAGAAAATAAGGAGAGAGAGGCACCTTAAAAGCCAGCAAGAGTGGGAAGATGCACTGCCTCTGATGTCCTAGAAAATCTCTGTCCCTGCTCCTAGTAGAGCCTGGAGAGCAAACCCAGGAGTAGAGAAAGCAGAGGGTAGGAGGCAGATCGCCTGAGACAAAACACAGGACAGGATCAGCCTTGCCCTAACCTCTCCCTAATATCTTCCTGCACTTATGTCCCATTAACAAATTAGCACAGGTTTTTTAAAATACACATGGTCCCTACCACAAGTAGACACCAATTTCCAGTTATCCCCCTACCTGGGCCCTCTCTCTGTCCCCAGGCAGCACAGTGAGGAGGGGAAGAGCCAGAGCTGGTGCTGGCAGGCGGGTGCTGCTCCTGCTGCTCTCGGTGCTGCTGGGAGCCCTCCTTCTTCCACAGGCATCACACCGTCTGCCCGGGCTTTGCAGACGCTTGATTTATTTCTATATATAAACTTTGGAGATGTTTCGTGCAAGGGACATGGCACATTTCCAATGCAGCCAGGCCAGCCCGCGGAGGGCACGCAGGGCAGCGCGGCAGGGGATCAGAGCAGTTCTTCAGCTGGTGCAGGGACAGGCTGGCCAACCTGCAACTCTCTGCTTAGCAACAAGGTCCTGGCAATCCGTGCAGCTGATTGCATCCTGTCAAATCCACCCGTGCAAGGAGTTCCCTGCTCTGCAGAGCTTGGCCATATGGCTGAAGAATAAGCCGTGAAGGGGACAGAGGTCTTTGAACCGAAGTCCAGGACTCGGAGGTCCTCAGATCTGGAGTCTGCTTGCTGGAATTTCTGCCTGATCTTGTCAAATCATGGGAGTCAAGAAATCTGGATTTTTATCTCCGTTTCCCCATGGATTTTTCTGTCTGACCCTGGGGTGCTTGCTTAGAGCCGGTCTTTGAAGTGATGTCTGCCTTTTCACAGAAAGCTGTAACTGCAGGAGCACTGATAGTCACACTAGAGATAAAACCCACAGGCAACGTAGGGCCTTAAGGACTGCTGCACGTCATCTCATAGCTTTTTGGGATCTCTGATTTTGGTGGAGCATAAACAATGTGAGATTTTACTGTAAAATGCTCCTACCTCAGAGCCCTGTGTTTTATGACCTGGGGGTTTGAATTCCTGGGGAAAAACCCCTTGGCCATCCCCGACACTCAGGAGTTGTGATCGGGGCCAGAGCTTCCTCCAGCCCAGCCCTCTGCAAAGAGGAGTCACTGAGCTATAATTAACTGTATTACACAGCACCCTCCTTTTTCAGGATTTTTAAAGAGCTTTGCAGCTATTAATGACACATAATTACCATGCTCACAGCACCCTGCAAGACAAAGGTATTCCCATTTTGAACACAAAGAAACTGGAGCAGCTCAGTGGGCGCTCACCTGGCGAGGGGCAGCGGATGCTACTGCTGAAGCAGAGCAGCCTTTTAAAGGGTGACAAATTGGGGGTGACATTTTCAGACTGAAACTTCACAGAATCAAAAACTTCAGAGAAACCCGGGGGACATGGGGCGGAAAAAAAAAAAAAAGATGCTTAGGACTGTTTCAGTTTTAGTTCTGAATGAATGTATTTTCATCCCTTTGTTTCCAACACATTTTCCTCACATGGGTTACAGGGGTCTATTTCTGTTGTATGAATGTCACATCTTAAGGCCAGTTAATAAAAAAAGCACTTTCTTTCCAACAACACAGCTGGGGTTTTCTCCTTCATCTGTGTTGGGCTATTAGGGATCCATATTGAATTTAACATCCTTCTGTCTTTCCTGCCAGGATGATTCAAATGGCAAATGCCTTTCTTTTTTGGCACAGGTCCTACCTGAATCAGCTTCTCAGACTAGCTCATCACTTAACGGGATCCTAAATTAAGAGTCTACATTTTGTATAAAACACTGGATGGATCTGAGATAAAATGGAAGGAAAAGCATGAACAGGAGAGGGCTTGTTCTCTGGGTCTATGTCTTCCTGACATTGTGCACTGGTTCTTGAGCTTGGCCTTGCTTTGGGCAGCTGAGGACAGAGATGTCCCATGGAGGGATGGGCAGGGAGCTGCCAGCACTGCTGGTGTGTCCTGGGCTGGAAGGGTGCCATGGGGACACTGCTCACACCCACCCCACAGCAGTGGGACACAGCAGCCTGCTCCTTCCCGCTGCAGGGCCTGTCTCCATCACTGGAGAACCTCCTGCACCAGCCTTTTCACTTTCAAATGTCCATTTAAAATGGTTCTTCTTTGGTTTTAGCTTTGACTAAGAATTAATAAGCTTTCTTAAAAATGTTTCCCTCCAGGCTACTGTTGCACTTCATTTTCCCCGGATTCAGGAGCCACAAGATGTGAAGCACGTGTAGATCATTCTCCGTTTCTTCACACACAACAGAATCACATGGAAGGTATGTAGATCCACCAGTTTGCAGCTTAATGTTGAATTTCATATTGATTAAGGCCTGAAACAATTACCTGTGTTTGATATAATACTTGTTTTTCTTTAGAAAATTACTATTTCTAACATTTAGAAACTTTAATCAGCTTTTTCTGTTGGCTGCTTACAAAGTCAGTTTTCTATCTCCTAAGTCCCCTGTAATGAAGTATTTTCTTTCCATTGCAAGCCCTGTGTGCAAATCTGCGTGCAAGAGGAATCATTTTAGGCTCTTCCTATGTGTGCCACCCACAGGGGCAATGTCCTGGTCGTGGGCAAATCCCCGATTGCCCCTAACTGTCCTGGGCTCATTGGGTGTGCGGGAATTCCTGTGTGTGTCTGCCGGCGCGCACACTGCTCCTCTGATGGGCCGTGCATCTGCCAGACATACAGTCCCGTGCCAGGGACAGTGCCACGGGGTGTCACCTCACACAGAAACGACGCTGCAGGGCTTGGTGTGTGTGCGGGGATGGAGGGGCTGCCGAAATCCCACCCCTGGCAGCTCGCTCTGCTGGGCCCTGCTGCTGGTTTGGGAGGGGTTGAGGGGAAATTCACACCCGTGGGCCATGAACTGTTTGGGCACAGGGAGACACGCGTGACACAGTGCCAACAGCACTAACATTCCCCCTCCTGTTTTTGGGTTTTTTTTCCCTACACATCCACGTTGTCATGGACCTTTGGCGTGTGTGCAACTTCTGGTCATGGGTGTTGTTTCCAGCACCCCCAATTCCTTTGTGCAGATGTGTGTGCATGCACACTGCTTCATGACACGTGTGTGCTGCTCCATACACGCAGAGACACACACCCCTTGTGCACCTTTCCACCTACCCACCACCAAGCGCGGCCTTTGCGTGGTGCTGCTTGGGCACCCGCAGGCACTTACCGCTCCCCGCGCCACATACGTGGGCGCCCCTACATACATGTGCGCTGCTCCGCACCCCTACATACATGTGCGCCGCTCCCCGCACATACACGCACACACCTGTGCGCGCGCGCGCGGGGCGTGCGCACGCGCCCCCCCCTCCCTTCCCAGATGGGCGGGGCCAAGGCCGCGGCCGCTGACAGCGCTGACCCCCGTTGCCATAGCGACGGGCCGGGCTGCCGCAGCCGCACC
>NW_015090783.1:2414894-2509043 GCF_001431845.1 Calidris pugnax | reverse complement strand
GCGCGGCCGGGCCCGCCCGCTGTGGTGCGGCGGGGAGCCACCGCCGGGTGTGGGGTGGGCTGCGGCTGCCGGTCCCGGGGTGCGCTGGCGCCGGACCAAATGCCTCCTTTTCTCCCTTCAGAGCATAAAAGGCACCTTTTTGTGGTCGCTAGAGCTGCGGTGGAGAAAAGGTGTGACCCCGCAGCTCGCTTTACCCCTGATCTTCCTGGTGCTGCGGGCTCGGGGACAAGGACGTTTGTTTCGTTTCTGGTTGCGAAGGTGTCCGGGCTGAGGGGAGCCGCCCGCCCGCCCTGCCCAGCCTCCCGCCGACCGGCTCAGGGGGCTCCGGTGGGGCCGCTGGCTCCCACCCACACCCGCTGGGGCGATGCTTTACATCGCATCCTCCTTCACCTGCACAGTCTCCTTTTGTATGGTACATTTTCACTTTAGAAAGTGACAAGAGTGTCGTTATCATGGGTAACGCAGGGCCTGCAAAGGGAAGATGGATGGATGGGTGCATACGTGGATGGACGGATTGTGTACATTTTGGAGTAGGTAGGGAGTAATCTTCATTTGAATCGAGGAGAGTGTCTGTCGCTTGTGGACGTGGTAGCAAAGAAGTGCAGGGCGTCCTCAGACATGGAGATTGTTCCAGCCGCATAGATGCTGTTTCCCTACGCAGGGCACGGGGTGGGACAGCAGGGAGGAAGGAGGGGCCCTTCCCACCACGGACAAGAGTGGTATGCTTCCTTGAGTGACAAGAGTTTGCCTTATTAAATTGTGTAAAGGTGAGACAATGAAGGTAAATAAAAACACAGAAGCTGAGGCAGCCCTGGGGATGGAATTGTCCGTTTTGATCTGCATTGCAGGTGCATAAGTAGCATCCAGGGTGCTTGTTGGCTTTGCCTAGATGGTAAGATGCTTAAGCATAAAAAGCTTTACTGACGCTTTTGCAATATAAATTATGCTCCTTAATTAAAGAAAAAAAAAGACAAATGGATATGACTGTAAATACAGTGCCTTTTTTCCATGTAACTTGCTCATTAGTGAATGTAATTCTGTAGTGCTTTATTATGACAACCTCTGGGAGAGGCTAGATTAAATACAGTTTTATGCTCGTAAACTGCACAATGCTTTTTGGTTTGATTATTTAAAACAAATGCTTTATAAACAGATAATGGAAGACTTGTAATATCATTAATTTTTCAAACTTTTGGTTATACTGAGGTTCCAGCAGTCATATTTAGTGAAACAACATAGATCAAGAGGTCATGACAGAGGAAAGTATCAGCTGCTTAAGTAGACAAAAGGAATATTGGCTAAACTGATGCATAGCTATTTGTTTTCATCCTATTACCATACTTCTGCTTAGTATATCTGTAAAGTTTCCTCCCCTATCCCCTTAGAAAAGATGAAGGCCTCGTGACCAATCTAAATGCTGTAAGTAGTTTTCAGTCCAGTAGTTGTTGCAAATTCTGAAATAGCAATCTTATTTCATTCCTTAAAGTTATTTCCTTTACTTCAGATTTCAGATATAATTGCATACTTTCAGAGCTTTCAGATGATTTTTTTTAAATGTGTTTTGTAATTAGAGTTACAAAAATCATCTGTTTCACTGTGTGCCATAACTCAGGAGGCTGTAGGTATTAAGGACAATATATTTGCTCATCCAGATCTACTGTGTTAGTGAATCCTTTAACAGCAGTAGACAGAAGAAAATCTTCCCACTGCTATTCCAGAACGTGGGCCATAATGTAAAGCTTAATATTTCTTGAAATTATAAACAGTGTAGCAGAGGGAATACAGTTGTAATAAACTAGTTTGCAAGTTTACTTTTGTTGCTGTGTCAGAATCTCATTTCTAGGTGTCTCATTACTTTTCTATGCTTTAAAAAAATCATGTGTTAAAGTAGCATAACTTTGAAGGGTTCCTTTTATATCCACAGGATTCACAATGTATTTTAATACTTGTGTAAACGGAATACTATTATGGAATTAATCTCTTTAGTCAAGTTATGTTTAACCTAATTTTTCATAGTCAAGTTTAAGAAAAAATGTAGTAAATTGTAGATTACTTTGTAGAGAGAACAGACACCTTCATCTTTCTGACACCATTTATAATGCTTAAGAGGTTTTTTTTTCCTGACAAGTGACACTTTCTGTATATATATGTGTATCTGTATAAATATGTGTGTGTCTGTTAGTAACAGTGGTGGGTTTTGGTTAGCAGTGATTTACTGAGAAATCAGTGTGTCAGCTTAATGTTGATGCTTTAGGGAAAATACTTAAATGTGTTCTGACTAGACAAGTGCATAGCTTTTCCTACTGCTGGTTTAAAAAGCAAAGCCACTGATGAAGAAAGGAAAAAATCTGAGGGTTTTGCAGTTGAAAAAAGATAGTTGCGTGAAAGGTCGCTGGTTTGGCTTTCTGCAGCCTTTCGTGTCTGCTGCAGCACACAATAAAACATTGTGAAACGTTGAAAAGCGTAGATGCCTGTGTGCCTTATTGCAGCTTCCACACTGTTGTTATTGATAGGAGTATGCCACAATAAGCTAGTGGTGTGTAACCATAACCGGTATTGTCCGAACGGCCTCTGGCAGAGCTCCTGGCCCTGGGAATGCTGGTGCTGAGTGCCCAGGGCCGGGTGGAGCTGAAGCAGGGAGGGTGCCCTTTGTTCAGGAAGAAATGTTATCGCTAGAGCTCTGGTTTCCTTTGCATCTGCAGCGTGCCCAAACAAACTCTCCGCTCCTTTCTTGCGTACTAAGCTAATGCAATGTCTGAAAAAGCAAATGAAGAGAATGAATAGTGCCTTTAGTAGAGCCAAGTTTGAACGTTAGCCCCCTGGTCGCTACCTGCCGTACCTCACCTCTGATTCCTTCACTTGTTTGGGGTGACCTGGTGTCCTTTATATATTTGGCTGTGTTATCTTCAACAAATGTGTGCCTGATTAGTCTCTGTGCTCATTTCTAAGTGATATAAAAATTGCCTTCCTCTAAACAAGGATGTCCAGCAGGGTGATAACGGGTGTTAATCAGTATCTCCGTGTGATCAGTGAATAATTTTCTCTAATAATGTTACATGGTTATATATCAGGTCTTTTCTCCTGGTGATGTTAAAGAGCATGGTACTATAAATGGGAGCAACATGTTTAATTACTACTAGAAGTGAGAGGCATGACAAAATATTGCTGAAAATAATGTCCTCAGAGTGTATCAGAACTTCTGCAAGCTGTTCGTTTGGTTTTTTTTCAAATAATCCTGGAAAAAAATCATTTTCTTTGGATCACTGTTTCTTTCCTGCTATTGAGGCGCATGTTTATTCTCACTTCACTCCTAGAAAACCTTTGGTTTCTACTTAAAATGTTAAAATAGTTGCTGCTTGTTGGTCTTAATTATTTGGGTGAGAGACAGCATTTAAGATCAATGTTATTTAAAGCATTGCTTGACTGAAGGCTGTAAAATTTCATGGCTTCTCCCTAAACAGAATGAGAGCTGCCTCCAGAAAGGCTGAAAACACGGCAGGGAACAGTAGCTCCCTGTAATCTGAGTCAGTGCCTGGAGGGAGGGACAAAAGGTGCAGCGTATGGCATCCCTGTGAAACAGAGGTGTGAACTTAGGAACTGTCCATCTGTGTGGAAAAAATCGTGTGAATTATGTCATTAGCAGCAGGTTTCCTTTGTCATAAAAGTATGTGTGCTTGTTTGCTTTCCATTCTTCTCAAAAGCTTGATTTAAGCTGCGTACAGTTTTATTGTCTCAATTCGAGATACCTGGGTTATGTAAGTAAGAGTATAAAGCACCTCTGTTTGAAATTCTTTGTCCTGACATCCTATTTACTTTAAAAAAAAATAATAAATCTTTTACTTGCTTAAGAGAGGACTTAGACATAGGTCATCACCACCACTAGACATCCTTCATCAGCAGATCTCAAAACCTTTACTTTAGCAAAGCAGAGACCAATTTTGTGTTTGATCGTAGTTGCTGTTCTAAAATAATAAAATCAATGGCTTATGAAAGAGCATCACAGAATGCATTAGAGAAAAGCATACTCCTCAGCCTGTTAAACTTGCCTGAAAAATAATTGTGCTATTCTGTAGAGCTGCTGTTTCAGTAGCTGTTCTCTGTAAATGGATCTCTCCTAGGAGGACAGATTTATTTAGCTTGCTGTCTTTTGATGTATTTCAGAAATATTCCAAGCAAGCTCTGAAAAATCATAATTTCTGCAGTTCTTGCAGTAGGAGCTCAAGCTCAGGTGAGTGCCCAGAGCTGGCACTGCTGCAGGAAGCAATTCTGTCTGTAGCACCCTCCCACCCTGGTTACTGATTGATTTATTTTTTTTAAGATTTTTAATTTTTTTTTCACCTTCCCCGTGAGCCACTCAAGTGCCTGCAGGGCTGCATGGTGAACCTGTCACCTGAAAAATAGCCAGTGGAAAAACGGGTTTGTTTTCAGCTGGACCAGTTCCCTGACCTGGTTCACCAGGAAGGTGATTTCAGAGCATTTCAGAAATGCAACAGTAAATACTTGCTTGGTATCTGCAAGTGGAACTGGTGAGACAAAGACACAGCTTGGCTGGATGGCTAAATAGTTGCATGGCTGTGTGGTGGCAGGTTATTTGGTGCTTCTGTGAAACTAGTGTAGTAATTTTTTTGATTTGTGTTTCAGCAAGCCTTTAGGACTGGCAAATTTTGAAAATGACACAAATACATTTTCTTTGAGTTCTTGTGCAATTCACGTGTTACTGATCATGGAGAATAAAATTAAAAGAGGACATGAAGTGTTCATAAGTGAATATTTGATATCTTAAAAAAAAAAAAAAGAAAAACTTTTACTTTAGCATAGCATTCTTTCTAAGCTTAAATTTGTAGTTATACTTAACATCCTTGTACAAAAACCTCCCACAGCCCACCTTACTGCCTTTATTCCTGCTTCAGCTTTAACTGAAGCTGAAGAACTTTCTTAATGGCACTGGAAGAAATAGAATCGGGTCGTTTATATGTGTAACATTGATATTGTGCTAGTCCGGGGGAATTGAATATTAAGTTTTCTTGTCATTCCCCTTCTGACAAAAGAGATTGTCTTTACTAGAAAAACTAACGGTTCTTCACAACGTAACAACTGACTAGTTGTGATTGGGTGCAATTTGTGTTCTGTGGCTTTGATGGAGGTTATATTAAAATAACATACTATTTTATCCTCAGAATGGAGGGGTGAATACAATAGAAAGGCCATTCATTAGGAACATGTGCTAAAAAGCAGAAGAGAACCAATCTGTTTCTCGTCTTACTCATAAGGGCTTTTACTGTCCCTTTAAAAAAGTAAAAATTACATGGATTTCGTCATTATTAAAGGGATTATTTTGAAGTAATTGTTGTTATTTAGAGGATACCGTCTTTGTTTCCCTAAAGTGAATTATGCTCAAATTCGGTCATTTCCAGTGTTTTCGGCCAGAGTAAGCTTTTTCTTCATGTCACCTGTACAGCCATGGCATTGGATACCCTGGTACTGGTCAGAATAATTGTGTCTGTATAAAATGCCACTGCAGGACCATTGGATTTGATTCTCTAATAGTCTTTGTCATGGTAGTGATCTTAACATCTGATTACTTTTCTTCTTCTTCCATTGCGACAGCTCTGGGTTTCTGTGGTCTCAAGGACGGAGAAAACTCCACGTGAATTATTCCTGTCAGTCCTCATGACTTCAGGCAGACAGTCGGGCACTGACACGTAAGCAGTCAGCGATTTCTGTGCCAAGTACCAGCTTGTTCGTTTAGAGCATCTAGCAGAATTAAATCACTGCTACCAGGAGTGTGTCCACTCTGTTATTCTTCCTGCTGCCATACCACTTGCAGTTAGAATAACAAAAAGATATTTTCTTACTAAAATACTAAACCCTGTGCTTCCTCAGGGACATTCAGAGATTAACGGTAAGAGTCTGCAAAGTCTCTGATCAGAAAATTGCAAGGAAGCCAGGCAGAGAAACAACTGAGTGAAATAGCATTGAAAAGTGTTAGAAATAGAAAAGGAGCTGAGAAAGCAAAATCATATCCTTCCTCTGGGAGGAGAGTGGCGCGTTTCCTTTTTCCCTTCAGTTTGTCTCCAGGAAAGAACTACTAATTTTGCTTGGCTTAAAACACACAAACGAATATGGAAACAAGTTATTGGGACAATACTTAGATGTCAGTGTTGTTGTACTTTAACGCAGAGGCAGACAATCGGAGGCGGTTGTGCGGGCCTAGCACATAGTCTGAAAAACATGACCTCAAGAAATATTGAGCCAGTTAAAGTGGTTTGATCTAATGCACAGATGAACGAGGGACGACCATAAATCTGAAACTGTGTCATAGGCTGTTATTAAACTGTGTTATTGCTGCATCTACATTAGTAGAAGTATAATGGTACCAGGTTGGGGGGTGGTCCGACTTAAAAGCAAATGTCCAAGCAGAAAGATAGCAAAGCCCTCAGTTGGCTGGGGAGAGGGCAGGGTTTCCTTTATTATGTCCTTCAAAATGAGCTGAACAAACACTTTTGGGATGGCACATGTCTCTGGAGATGGAGAGCTGATCTAAGCGAAGACCAGCTAAGTGTCTGTCAGTTGGGCGTTTTATCATTAGAGCTACATTATTTAGAAATGTTTGGTCAGTTCAGTGACAGTCTTTAAAACACAGACTGGCTAAAACTTTGAAGGTTCTTACGAGAAGAATCCAGTGTCCTTAATTAGTTCTTCAAATTGTATTTTGTCTAGCATAGAAAAAGCATTTTGGCAGCTCTTGTCACATTTTGAGAGGGCACTGGCTAGATACCAGTTGAGAGGAAAAGGCCTGCCTGCCCATCCATGTTTCAAGAAGGTTTGGATGTGTGTTGGCAGGGAGCTAAAGCAGCTTCTCAGGTGATAGTCACCCCATCCCTGTCAAAGGAGGTTATTCTGTTTTGTTTAGTGGGTACCAAACAGGAATGAAAATGTTAAATGACTTTGGTTGTTTGGGCTTCATTCCAGTAGCTTTCTTTGGACTGTGTCTAAGCCATAGATTAGCATCTCCCTCCTCTTATCTTGCAGCGGGGTATAGAGATGCTCTGATTTTGTGCAAAGGCACCTAATACACAGCCAGATGCTTATTGCCTTGAGGGATTTTGAACTCTATCCAAACACTTAAGATCAGAAAAGGCCTAGAGCCTGCACATCATCTGCAAGACAAGATTTATCTGTGAAAACGTTAGCAATTGTTTGTGGTGAGCATGTGATGGAGTTGCATTTTGGAAGCTCTTGTTTAATATTTTTTATTTTCAATTTAAGGTATTTTTTTGGTTCCCTCTAAGGGAACACGCACTCGTAAAAGAGGACTGAAGGCTCAATCTTTGAGCTGTCTCCAGATCTACATTTCTAGCTATATGTAGAAACATTCTGTGACGTTGGTGATCCTGAGAAGTGCGAAACGTCGCGTGTTCAGGGGTGGGTGCCGCAGACCATCCGTGTGGGGCTTGTGTAACCGACGGGTTCGGCGCTGCCGGTGCTCGGTGCCAGTCTCCCTGCCAAAGAGGAGGTGTGTTACCATTGCAGAGCTGAACACTGCAGTGCCCCTCTTCATGTTTTGTCATCCTTATCAAATGACATGTGCATTGCACAGCTCCTTTTGTATAAGAACATAACAAACTTTTTTTTTTAAGTTGCTTTGGGGAGGAGAGGGAAGGGAGAAAAGCCATGGTGACATAACTGTTCTGTGGTGTATGCAGTTACAGCTTTCTTCCCAGCATTGGCTTGATTTATCTGATGAAATTCAGCCAGGGATGGGTTGCTTTGAGAGCTGTCCCACCGATTTCCATGGTGAGAGAGTGAAGATTTGCTCATCTGGGCTATTAAGGGCTTGGCTGACCTCTGCGTTTGCTATTTCGCTTGTGCTTTTTGATCATAGCCTTGTTCTTGGCTGCACGTTCGTTCTTGTTCCAGAGAACAGGAGATGAAATCAGCTTAGTGCAATCCCAGAACTGCTTTATAGGGTTTCCTCTTTGAAACCCCAATGGGAGATGTACCTGAATAGATTATTTTTTTTTCTTTGTTTGTCTTTAGACTGACCGCTCCCAAGACCATGTTTTCTGTAAAACCTCAGCTGCCTGTGAGAGCAGCTGTTGGGTGTGATTTGCGGCTGAGTGCGACACACCAACAAACAGCAGGTTAAGAATTGTTAGGGAACTTGGAGTAGCTGTAAATCCCACTAACCAAACTCCCTGGAACTCAGTCAAAGCATCTGCATAGCAAAGCGGCAGGAAAATGTTCACTGATTTGTATTAAAAGAAACTATTAATTCTTTTTTAGTATACTTGTTTCTTTTTCATTACATCTTCTAAGTCCATCCCATTTTAAAAAAACTTTCTGACTGAGATTGCATGGGTCAGTAGGTCTCGCTTGCATTGTATCCTATGAGCTGCTGTCAAATTCGAGACTGAGATTAAATAAAATGTTTTATGTAGTTTTCATACCACAGTGGCTTTCGCTAATGGTGAGAATGCAGAATTAAAGGGTTCCTGTTAGTTTATAACAGGTTTTTCAAGTTTCAATGCGTGGTTTAACTTTGTGACAGTTGTCAATGTTTCTGGCTTTAAGAATTAATTTATATTTTTGCCTGGTGTCCTTTGATCTTTACACAACCTGCATAAACAAGGCAGTTGATCAGTTGTAAGATGTTATGAAATGTACAAAATATGCAAACTGGCTCTAAGTGGGTAAAACAGAAATTAACGCCTTTAGTGTTTTAATAATCCAATTGTTCAAGCATTTAATAATTATTCAAAACTGCTTTAGTGTTTTAATAATCCAATTGTTCAAGTATTTAATAATTATTCAAAACTGTATGCAAGCTGTATGCAGATCACTCCCAGGCATAAATGAGCATATTTTCCTGCTGCTTTAAATTTAAATACATGATTTAGGTGGATTTTTTTAAGGGTGTAGTCTTACCTAATTGTTATAGTTTGAACAACTTTTAGCGCCAAGTCTCTGTTGAAGCAAGTAATGTCCCCTCTTGCCCTGTCCTGCAGAAGCACCGTGGATGTGAGCATCCAGGACTGTCTGCTTCTCTAAAGGGACAGGTTCTGTCCCTTTACAAAATACCCGTGGTGTCTCCAGGCTCTTTAAGGTAATCTTTATTCAGGTGTCTGGAGAGACTTCTCTTATCTGGGCCAAAAGCAGAACAATGGTCATGCTGAGAGGGTTTTTCCCTCCTTTTAACCCCAGGTATCTGATCTTCAGAAATGGTCTGTTTGGTGAACTTCCCCAACACCAAATGAATTGGCTCGGTTGTTGGCCTAACTTACTATAGACCCTATCCATATTTTCAATCTTTTTGTGTCAAATTGAGTTGTATTAGCTCTAGGGGCATAAAACAATTTGATATTATTCTAGAAAGATAAATATTTTCTCCGAGTGAGGAAGAGGAGCACGGGAAGGTTGCAGAAGGCTTGTGGGAAAGTCAGCCCTCTGATACTTTATTCTCAGAGGGCTGCACCTAAAATTCATACTGAGCTGATTTAATTGCTCTCGCTGATTAACTTACCCGTGCTGCAGGGGAGATGATGCTCTGGTGCAGGTAATGTTATTTTCTTCCCAAGCCTATAAAAGTAGCCTACCTCTGCTTATTGTTTGTTTCTTCAGAGAAGGTAATTGCAGTGTGATCTTTAAGATGGAAGAGATCAAGGTGGAAAAACAATGGAGGGGGTTAATAGTGACCGCCTTGTTTTGCTTTTTCTAACATTTAGAAACCGGCTTTTTAAGACCACATTTATTTGCAAGGACTGAGCTATGAACACTGTTTCTGAAGTCTTTTTCTGTTCAGATGGTAGTTACGGGCATAAAGCCACCCTTAGTAACCATTGTCAGAGTTAAGGCTTTGGGATATTACGTGTAGGCTGTTCTTTCCCTTAGCACTGTCAGAGCTTAAGAGTTTCTTTTGGAAAATACATTTCTTGATTAAAAAATCCCTCCTGAGCCCTGGTGTGCCATCGGCCTGAGCTCCAGCGTCGGTGGGGGGCATGGGCTCTGCAGGATTTATTCTGCTGTCATATTCGGTCGTTAAGAGTATGATCACTTAAGAAATTGGATGAATCAGTGAGGCTTCTGTCTGTCTGAAGTCAGCTTTGCCAGCAAGATGATGGCGCTTTGAAAATGTAACACAGCTAAAATATCATTAATCCTTAGAAGTATAATGGTGCCCACAGTGACTGCTACGGACCGTGTAGTCCCCCTTAGGGTCCGCTCTGAGGCAGTGGGAGGAGGGGGGTACCACCGTGGGAGTCTCCCCGGGTCCCGGGGCCTCTGCTCCCTCTGCAGAAACCACTCACGGCTCAGATAAGCTGCTCTTTGGAAGTCGTAGGGGAAAAGCCTGTACACACAACTCGGTTTAACTCATTTCTTATTTAGCCAACCCAGAAACCTCTTTTCAGAATATTTTTGGTCATAATTTTTGCTTGTTTGCTAGTGATGGTGATTGCGAAATGAGCGGTTCCACTCACCAAAGCACAGGCTGGCACCGTTACCCTCATTCTTCTTGAGCACTGAATTTAATCTTTGATCTCTGTTACAAAGTAACCAAAAGCTCTGTGTTGCCCCTTGCACGGAAGTGGATTCTTTCAAAGGCTTTTACCCCTTCACTTTATTAATTTTTTTTACAAATACATGCTTCTCTGAGGATAAGTCCATTGATGATGATGTCAGGTAAGGTCACACATGAAATCAGGAAGGCTCTCTGTGTGCATTTATTTGTCCCCCTCCTCTCCCCCCAGCTGTTTTACCAAGGCGCAGGAGCAGAGTCTGCTGTTCTTTGTGAGAGTAAAAAGTATAAAATTGAATGCAGGGCTGGGTTATATTTAGGAGCGACGAAAGTGTGTTGCTTTCTCTGAGTATATGTTCTACCAATTCTAAACTTGTAGAACCAATTTTTGTCATAAACCTATATAGCAAAAAGAGCCCAATGGAGAACACTTGAGATGACAAGACGAACCTTGTGAGGCAGCCACGGGGCAGAATTAAGGTCTATCTTAAGCATAGCATGAGGGCCCGTAATTACAGCCGTGGTTGTAATGCCGTTGCAGATGGTTGTCTGGGCAACGGGAGTCCTGATTCTTTACTTATCTTTGTAACCTAAATACTATAATTGTTTTTACACAACTACAGAGATAACTGAATTTACTACTGTAATGACAAAGCTAATGCTCCTCCTGCACCAGCAGCGTTTAACCCAGGCTCGTAACCGCTTCATCAGCCTCCCGCCTCCGGGGCTGGGTTACCTGGTGGCAGGAGAGGCTGCTGTGGCTCCCAGCCCCAACAGGCCAGATGCTCAGCTGTGCACGGGGACAAACCTTCCTTCTCGCTCCTGGGGTGAGTTCCCTGTCCCCCAGAAACCATTTCTCCCACTAGGGCTTGTGTAATTCCCACCCAGTGTGTGCTACTGCCTGGCACTGCAGTGTCCCCGGGAGCCTGGCTCTCTAGCATTTGTCTGTGCACCCCTTTTTGTGCTGTCACTGTGCTCCTCAGCTGCCTGAGAAGAAGGCTGGCTTCCCAGAGCTTTCAGAAAGCTTCCCAAGTATCACAGCTTTTTTTGCTAAAGTGTAGTAATGTGGAGTTTTTAAGGACATATATTTCTAGAAAGTTCTTCTCGTGTAGACCCAGCAGCCTCTCTAAACTCACCATGGATGGAGCAGCACCACGCGCCCTGGCTGTAGCAGCAGGTTCTCTGTGTGCAGAGAGGGGTAACGATCACACAGCGAAATTCAAGAACTACCAAAAGCACATCTGAGTGATTTTGTGCTTTGAGGCTGCAGGAGGATTGCATGCTGTCACTGTTGCTTTTTCTCATTAGTATACTTATTTTAGAGTTGAAATTTCACTAGGAAACAGGACAATAAACAAAATTGTGTCGTGACAGAACTTGGTGGCTAGATATCACTGGGACCTGGTGAGTCCTCTGTGCTTCTCTGGATGCTCCTCCAGGTGCTCCTTTAAATGTCACAGAAGAGAGACCTGGGCACAGCGTGTGCTTCTCCTCAGGAAAGCATCTGGCTGTGCCTGGTGCGAGGAGCTATTTTTACCTCTCTACCAGGGAATTCATTTGGGAGTCTGTATCCAGCTCCACCAGACAGCTGTGTCCCGGGCGTTTGGCCTGCGGGTACACGGAAAGCCATTGCTGCCTCATCAGGAGCAGCGGTAACACTGTCAGTGCAGGGCTCTTCAGGGGTGCTGCTCAGCACCGGATGGTGAACCAGCTCCATCTTCGTTTGAGTCCCAGCACTGCTGCTGCCAAGGCCTGGTTTTATAAGGCTGTTGGCAAGGAAAACCCAGCAGTGTTAACAGTTTTCCATGTACTCATAACCCGAGCAAGAAAAATCAGTTTGTTTTCCATTTAAATGAAACATTGTCCTTGTCAATTGTCTGTTCCATGTCCTTGGGCCCAGTGGAGCCATTCTCCAGCGCCGTGGGGCCTGCAGCAGGTACGGGATCCTGCTCTGGGGCTGAGGAGACACAGCAGCAGCCAGAGCTGCTCTCCTGCGGGTCCCAGCGAGCACACCTCATCCACAGTGGTGCTGCTGGGCCCGGCTGTGTGTCACACTCCCTGTGTCACATTTCTCTTTGGAGATGGCACATTCCAGTGCTTTCTTCCTTGTTCTTGTCCAGGGACGTTACAAACTCCTGTACCCCTGGAGGTAGGCAGAAAACCCCCAACAAGACAGAGGGACACACTGGCCCATTTCTCAGAACTCCGCTTTTGTCTTGTAACAGGATTAGTGACTTAGTCTGTCTGAAATTAATCCTTTAAATGTGTTAACTCCAAACAAATGAGTTCCCTACGCTGCTCTGGCCTAGAGTATAATTAGGCTTTCTATGAACTTAGAGCACTTCTAAATGAAATAGTTGTGAAACAGAAAAACTTCTTGTGGCCTTTGATTGCGTATCGATTCATTAATAGTAGCATTCAGCTGTTCCTGCTGATCCTGGCTGTAGAGTGAGGATCTCTGGATGTGCGCGATAACCGACTGCTACAATTCTACCTGTGTTCACTGACAGGGTGACCGCGGGTCAGGATGGCAACGTCAAACCTGGAGAACCAGCTGCAGAGCGCCCAGAAGAATCTGTTGTTTCTCCAGCGAGAACATGCCAACACACTGAAAGGCCTGCACGCGGAGATCCGGCGCCTGCAGCAGCACTGCACAGGTAGCCGGGGGAGGGTGTCGCTGCCAGTTCTGTGCTTAATTATTTTCCCAGGAATGGAGTAGCCCCTTCCCAGTTCAGCAGTGAGACCTCGGCAGCAAAGCCCACCACCGGGGTATATTCAGGGTGATCAGCACAGGTCTCAGGGCACAACTGCATGATCATTAAGCAAAGATTTTTCTTTCTTGTTTTTAATTTAAAAAAAAGCAATGTCTCACCTGATAGTTCCAGTTGTTTCACACATTTGGTAACTTGCCATGGACCTCCTATTGTTGCTTTGGGTGGGGGGAAGAGGTATATTTTTATTGTTTTATTGAAGTATGTCATTGTAAACATGCTGACCAGGTGGGGTCTGGGGTAGATGATGTTGTTCTAACAAAAAATAAACAACTTTTTTCCTCAGATTTAACCTATGAGCTGACTGTAAAGAGTTCAGACTTGTCAGGTAAGGAACACAAAGCATTTTTCTTTTCGTGTTAAGCTTCCTCAGCTTTTTCAATGTTTGTGTTTTCTCCATTACCAGTAGGTGAGAATACCCTGCACTTGAGATGTTGACTTTGTAAATTCAAAAGGTACAGGAGTAGTTTTCTCCTTTCCAGACTTGGTGTTATTTATGAAGTAAATGTCACAAGTTCTTAACAAGGTCACACAGGAAGGAGCCAGGAATAGAGCACAGAACTGCTGACTCCTCTCTCTTACCAAGCAATCGGTTCCCTGCCTGTTCTATAGGAACAGGGAACATGAATTTTAGGGGCAGAAGAGTGAAAGTATTATTAAAACTTAGCTGGTACTGTAATCACACCACAGAGCTTTTATTTATCTAAATAGATATGCTAGATCCCAGTTATTTTAGATATATTCTGTTATCAACAGGTGAAGCACAGGAATAAAATATTCCGTGGAAGTAACCTCCTGGATCAGGGATAGTGTGGGACAGGACGGGTGTTGCTGATGAGAGAGAACACGGGCAAATTTAGCAAATCAATGGAGCAACTTTGCACGTGCTCAGCATTATTTCTTGATATTGCAAAGGAACCCTATTGCACTGTTTTAATTAGGGGCTATTGTTAACTTGGAACACTTGTGCTTTTCCTGTTCTTGTAGGAAATGGTAGTTCAAGAAGTGACGAACTCAAAAGAAAGTGTGAAGATCTCGAAGCTCAGCTGAAAGTCAAAGAGGCTGAAAATAATGAATTATTGAAAGAACTTGAACAAAAGAATGCGATGATAATGGTGCTGGAAAACACTATTAAAGAAAGAGAAAAGAAGTATTTGGAAGAGTTGAAAATGAAAAGCCATAAGCTCAATATGTTGTCAAGTGAACTAGAGCAGAGAGCGAGCACTATCGCTTATTTAACTTCTCAGCTGCACGCTACTAAGAAGAAGCTGATGAGTTCCAGTGGGACTTCGGAGGGGACCCCTTCTGGCAGTCCCGTCCTGTCCAACTACAAGCCGTCCCCTCCCAAAGATAAACTGCCGGAGACTCCCCGGCGCAGGATGAAGAAGAGTCTGTCGACACCACTCAACCCCGAGTTTGAAGAGGCCTACAGAATAGGATCGGAGAGCCGGAAGCTGCTGCTGAGGGAGCCTGTGGATGCCATGCCTGATCCCACTCCCTTTCTGCTGGCCAGGGAAACGGCAGAGGTACATCTCATTAAGGAGAGGCCGTTAGTTATCCCACCTATCGCTTCAGATCGTGCGTCCGGCGAATCGCACAGCCCGGCCCGAGAGAAGCCCCACAAGGCGCACATCGGGGTGGCCCATCGCATCCACCACGTCGCCCCGTCCCAGCCGCAGCCAGAGGTGGAAACGCTGGCGGTGGATCAGGTCCATGGAAGCAAAGTGGTCAGAAAGCACTCAGGGACAGACAGAACTGTTTGAGTAAAATCACTGAAATGCTCTACTCTGTTGCTGTTTATGCACTGTGATCCTGTAGGATAAATAGCACCTGCAGTAAAGTTTCTTTTGATGCCCCATGCATGCCAAACTTCTTCCAGATACATCATTAATAGATTATGCTCCTCTAATGAAACCTAATATGACTGTGTTCATATGGCAAGGTATATAACTACTAAATGCTGTGGCCAAATCAGGGGTACCTGACTGCTTGCTTCTGAGCACTGCTCCATTTATTGTAACTACACGTGTGGACAAAGGCACGGGCTGCAGGCTGCGTTATTAATCCATATTAGTGAAAACAAACTTAACTATAAACCTGCAGCGACATGTATTGGCTGTTAGCGTTTGAAGTACCAGTGGTTCTTTTGTCTTCACTGTGTACGTAAGCACTTCATACACAAACCCTACGCCTTTCTCACAGCAGCGTTGACAATTCTGCAGCTGTAGGTACACTGTAACGGGGACTAAGGATGTCTTTTCCTTCACGTGCACATGCTCTCGATGGCAAATTGTGTTCATAGTTTCTCAAAATCCTGAGAGCCCCAGCAAGCATTACTTGATTAATCCTGAATACTTTGGTTTGTGGCTTTAAGTAAAAAGAAAAAAGGGGGGGGGGGGGGGGATCTTTAATATATTGAAATGTCCTGTTTTTACATGAAACTTAATTGCAATATTCTAATGCAAAAATTAATCATTAAAAGCTCACAGAAGCATAATGAACTGAAGAATAATTAACCTTTACTATGGGTTTATTTAGGTCTGGACTCTAAACACTCCTAGGCACACAGGTGGAAGAAGAGGAGGAAAAATCCTGGAAAGGTATTAAAAAAAAAAAAAAAAAAAGGGGGGGGGGGGGAGGAACATGACACTGAAGCACTCTTTAAAAGGGTTAATGATCCTAACAGAAAAAGTATGAACACTGGATTGTTTAGGGTTGTTTTGTTTTGGGTTTTTTTTATTTAATTGAATGGCTTTGTTGTTACAGTTGTACAGCAGTCAGTACACTGCACTTGTAGCACCTTCGATACTGGCTCAGAGCTCCTTTTCCAGGGAGAAAATGTAACTGGCTGTCTGATGTGGAAATGGGTCTTTATGCTCTAACCTGCACTTTTTTGTAAAGGGATTATTTATGTTTCCTGAAAACCTTAGACTTGTTCTGAGCATCATCACGCAGTGCTGGCTTCTACCAGCTTAGAAACCTGAGCTGTCCCTCTAAAATGTCTGTATTTAGTTTAAAATTTAACTGATGTAACCAACTCATACAGGAGGAGAACCTGGCATCCTTGATTTTTATCCCTGTGGATTTGGGACGGATTCGCCTTGCACTTGCCCTGGTTCCCCTACTCCTTTCTAGTGAGCAACAGGTAGGCCCTGCATCTCTTAGACTACTTGATATTTTATTTTTTTTAAAAAATTTTTTTCCTAGGAAAGAAAGGCATACTGAGAGCTGTGAGAGTATGTAATTTTGGGAAAGGAGCACAAATTTGACTTTTTGGTTTTTTTTCTTAAATTCTGATCAGCACCTCCAGCTCACCTCTGCTTCACTCTTGCCTGCAGCCTCTGAGTAGGACCAGCAAGGAACAATGGCTCCCAAATGCTGCTAAGCTTCTGATGTGCCTTCAAAAACTTGGAACGCGTAATCTCTGTGAAAGCTGATGACGGATCCCTGCCTGCCCTCCTTCTCCCCCTGCCAGCTGTAGTCTGCCCCTCTTCAGCTTCTCCTGCCGCTGCGTGTTGCTGTGTGTCCCCCTCTGGAGCCTTGGGTCACTCTTTCCCCGCACAGGCCCGGGCAGGATGACAAAAGCTGTTCTTTCCAGCTGGTACCGCTCCGTTTTTCCTGTGCAGCCTGACAGCAGGGCTGGTCCCGGGCACAGAGGGTCCAACAGCCACAAGCCCTGGGGCCTCCTGCAGCCTCAGTCACTCGCTGTTTGATGCCCACGAAACACCCCTCAGTGTTACACCGTGCCGGCTGCGTGGTAGGGTCTGGTTCACGAGTGGTGGGGAGGGATAGGGAAAAGCTGGGTTCCTGGAAAATGGTTGGTTAAAGAAAGCGGGTTGTTCTGTGGTTTACTATTTTTCAGTGTTTTGCATTAACCAGCAGCGGGTTTGGGTTTCTGGTTGTTGTTGCCATATTTTTATGGCGATCTATTGTATGCCTGATCTACCCTGCCACTTGTTCAAGGATGACAGAAGGCACCGCTTCTAAGCACAGCAGAAGTGATGCTTTGGGCAATTAAAAACATTTCTTACAACCATTCAGGCAAACCTTAGTCTTTGTGCGTGCGAGATCAACTTATTACCTCTTTTATGTATATATATATACACACACACAGAGACACCAGCTCCTTTTCTAAAAGGAAGTACAAGTTATGAAAAACACTTTTCAACTGTGTTTATTGATCATACTGCCTCGGTTGTGTGATGCTATTGAAGTCAGCCTCAGTGAACTCTACCCCACCCACGGGGTGAATCTCTGCCTAGTTTGATCCTCTCCCCCTACCTTGCCCCCTAAAAGAAAATCATGGGATTCTGTGGAAAAGCTCTAGTGCCGAGCTGAAGCTGTCAGTCTGCATTCAGGGTGAGACAAACACCTTGAAGGACCCAGTGGGAAATGTGCTTTGTCGTGTAAAGATCAGCTTCAAAAACGAGGCCAACGCCCATCGCGTTCCGTCTCTGGGAGGTGGTGTACACCGGGGTCCGCAGCGTGTTCTGAAAGAGCGTGGGGGAAAGGAGGACACTGAGTAGTGCCTGAAGTACTGCATGAAACTGGACACAAAAAGGGCCTCTGGGAGAGATGACTGTCTTCAGAAATTCACTTTGGTTTTTGTTTTAAGTCTTAAAGATCGGATATCTAGAAAATGTAAAGATCCTTTATGTCATTAACTGGTAATGGGAAATAATTAAGAGAGTACTGGGAAAATAAGAGTGTCCCAAGGTGCCTGTTCCATTTGGCCTGAACTGAAAAGAGGCAGCAAATCTATTAACACCCTTGAGTGTAAACCTTAGAAAAGAGAAACTCTAGTGATGGCTAATGCAAGGAGGTGTATATACTGCTGGTAGTGATAGACTGTGCTTGTGCTAGGCAGGAAGGGGCCACCAGCTGTTGGTGGCAAAACCAGAAGGCAGTTCCTAAGCTCACGGGCCACAGTGTCCCCAGAGGAGCCATACCTGGAGTTTGAGCCTGTGCACTTCAATGGGGATGATCTTCAGGATGGGTAACTCCACCACCAGGACCCCGGGTTTGCTTCTGGTGAGGCAGCTCTGCTCCGTGTCCCAGTCCGCTCCTTCCAGAAACAGGCCGGAAACAAAACAGCCTGCGCAGGCACAAAAGGCAACACGGTGTGTAAACTGAGCTACTGAACCATCCATTTAAGACAACTGTTCCTGCAACAGCTGCTCTTGGCACTGACAGTCGTGACAGAACTCCCTACATTTCGAACTCAGCTACAAGGAGGTGTTCTCAGCTGTGGTCCTTGGTTTCATAACACAACTGTGACCTATCATGTTTGAATATTTTTTTTTTCAAATTACAATTGGCTCAGTTGCACACGATAAACATCATTAGGAATAGATACTAAGTTGCTTGCAGTTTTCTTCCCCCCAGCGGGTGCCACTCTCCAATTACTTGCCCAGCTAATTGCCAAATTGCAAGAGAGCTTTTTAACTCCTCCTGTGGGACTGCTCCTTAGATCATTCAGACAAAAGGGGAAGGGTTGGGATAGAGTTGTTCTGGTACAAACACCAATAATTTTGATTAAATGTAGAGTAAAAGCCCCCTTTTTACCTCCTCTGTTCCCAATCAGGTCAGAAGCATCGCTCAGCTGTCCCCTCCACACAGTTTGTCATATTTAGTAATTAGAGCATTGCTAGTCATAGAGATTTAATAAAGATATATTTACACAATAAATCATACACATTTGTATATACTGCTTGGTTAAATATATCGTAGTATATTATTTGTGGTGTAAATGGATCTTTATAAACCTGCTAGGTTTATAGTTCTATAGCTAATGGCTAATGTACTAGCCATTAAGGAAAACGTATATATATAAAGATAGAGAGAGAGCAAGGGAGAGGTGCAAGGTCAAATCCGTGCCTGTGGGTGAGAAGAGCTGAAGAAAGATCAGGTTTGGGGGGGGCAGGGGGGGCTCAGCAGGAACCAGACCCCCCCATTGCCTGTGTGAAATCCTGTGGTGTGTAAAACCAAGGGCGCTGTCTGCAGAGGTACAACCCCAGTACATTACTCGGTGCGCCTGGAAGTTTCTCTCACCAATTACCTACTTTCTTATTTTTGCCAAATAATCATAAAAACACT
Source organism: Calidris pugnax (assembly GCF_001431845.1). Taxonomy (NCBI): domain Eukaryota; kingdom Metazoa; phylum Chordata; class Aves; order Charadriiformes; family Scolopacidae; genus Calidris; species Calidris pugnax. The sequence goes on along the minus strand of NW_015090783.1, from coordinate 2,489,660 downwards.
CACCTTGAATAGACCCTTCAGTGATGTCTTCTATAGTCCTGTAGGTGGTTACCTCTGTGTAGAGGGTGGAGTGATCCAGGGGCCACCTGTTTCTCCTGCAGGTGGCTTGAACAAGAGCCGTCAGGTAAGACTCTGGGATGTGCAGGCCCGAGAGCCACATCACCTTCGGCTCCCGCTCGTTAACCTGCAATCACAGAGACAACCTGCAGCACCTGCTGCTGCCACCACACCTCCCACCAGCCCCGAGGCCAGTGCTCACAGACTGACCACTGGCCAGTCAATCTTGCACCCACACTTGTGCCATCATTCGTTATTGTAGGTGGCGACTGGCATTAGTTGAAGTAACGTGTCTAAAGCAGGGTGTATTCACTGATTTCTGCACTAATTGGCACAGCAAATCATGCAGATTAAAACAAACCTCTCTGGAGGGGCTCACTCACCCAGCTGGTGTACTGGTTGTACCGTGCTCCAAAGAAAATAATCCAATTGGCAAGTGTTTTGAGCGTGTCGGGGGCTAACCGCCGCCAGATGCCAGGAATCTGCCCGTTAAAGAGAGCCCGAGCCACGTCATCCAGTTCACTGCTCATTCCAACCTCCCCAGCCAGGGCCTGGAAGGACGGTGAGAGTCTCAGTGCCAGCCCGGGGCAGGTGAACCTGACTCTGGCCTCTCGGAGCCACCTGAACTCTCACTTACACGTTGCAGTTCAGCCAACGACTTTGCCATTCGAACGATCAGCTTATTAAAGCGTTCCAGCTCCTGCAGCAGCACCACGGTCGTAGGGGTTATCTCTGGGCCAAAACCTTTCCGTATCTGGTCAAGATTGAACACGGGCGGGATTTTGTTTTCTATATCCTTAGCTACATTTGCAATATATTCATCCCGACTAATTCCTGCGCCAGTTTCACCTGAAACCAAAACGGTTTAGTGAGAGCTCGCCACCTCAGGATTTCTTATTTACAAACCCAATTCCAAGCACGGGAGAACACACCTGTTTGAGGCTGCAGCTCAAGAAGATGAGACCATATATCACGGACTGCTTGTGTGTAATAACCGATCTCAGCGTTGGCATGAAGGCCAAACACCTCCGGAGTATTGGCAAGGGGCAGAGATTCTATCACCTCTGCAAGGCAAGAACACGCTTCCTAAAGATGCGATATATTAAACCACAGCTACCAGGCAGAAACCAAGCCTGCAGAGAATTCCATGAGCGATTTTTGTTAATGCTCTCCTTGCAAAAAACCTACAGCTGGTTGGAAACACTGCGAGGACCAACCAAACATTTTTAAGCCTGAAATACACCCCACCCCACCCCCACCCCCCATGGAAATGTATCACTTAATAACAAAATTAACATGCCATTTACCTGGGGGAGGGGCTTAATATCTTTTTTAAAGAAATGAGGAGCTGGTAGGCTCATGCATAAAGCTCATGCATAAAGAGCAGCATCAGCAGTGGGCTATAGCACTGCAATAAAACACACACAGTTCCTGAAGTTCTTTTCAACTTCTCATCCCCAGCAATGGACACATGGAATGTATACTGTAAATAGACTTTTCTTATTTTTAATGCTAACTTACATAGCAGGAAAAGCATTTCTTACCAACGTAGTCATCTTTTGTAGTCCCGTGTGGAATTTTATAATCAACCGTGTCGTTTTTATAAAAATGAAACACTTGGAATGTGTCAAATATGAAATCCCCGAGGTACTCATCCATATAGACGGTCAGAATGCGACGATCAAAGCTATCGATTGCACGCCCGCCATACATCACCTAGAAATCAGTGACATCAGTATGATAGCACGGGCTGTTGGGGCAGCAAATACAGTTAAAAATCATCAAGAGGTCGAAAACACTCTTTGCTTTCGCAGTGACTGCACCATGTAACACTCTCCCTTACGGGGTACCAAGGACATCTCCTCTAAGCGTGTCCCAAGGGGGACCAAGCAGGAGGTATCTGGACTCAGTCTGGATTTGGCTGCTGTGGCCACTCCTCATCACCCATCTTGGTGTTTTAGTGCAACGGCACCTTCCTCAGGTACCAGCTCACGCTCGGCCGTGATTAAGTGCTGCAAAGTAACAGTTCCTCACAGGATTCCATGTCACAGCAGCTACACAGACCTGGCCAGCAACTACACAGCACAAATCACACGCAGCACTGCCAGAGCTTTAGAAATCCATCCGTGCAGCTCTCTCATCACCGATGCCCCACTCGACTAATAACCCTGTAACGTTGTGCTCTTTAGTACCTTTCAGCAGAGGATCCCAAGGGCGCTCTCATTCAAAATTAATTAAGCATCATAACTCCCCTGTTGTGCAGTTACACACACTAGCCCAATTTCATTGAGACAATGAGATTAAGTGACTTGCTCAGGGCTACACAGGAGTTTCAAGGTTGCCCAGGAGAGATCTTGAGCCAGGTCTACTTGAGGATACTGCCCATGCGGAAAGGGAAGTGTCATTTATCTGGATTCTTTTACCATCAAGTGTTCCTGAGTGACGCTGTAGGCACTCACCTCACCAATAAGATACTTGAGACTGCTCCAGGGGATCTTGTCATCATTTTGTTCAAAAGCTTTTGTCAAGTATGTGTTAAGAATTTCCATGCAGACCTAATGGAGTTGTTGGAACACGTGAGATAAGGAGATTCATAAATCAGCCATACATATCCATAGATTTTATTTAACATAGTTCTTGTTTGAAAACTAACAATCATTTCTTTCTCGAATACTTAAAAAGTTAAGTATAAATCCTCTTAAGAAAATAAACCCACGAGAGAGGCAATATAAACATGAATGATTGGGAAGCTGATTAATTTTTACTGGCAAAAATTGACACTATAGAAGATTGGGAACCTACATGAGTCCACAGCAACAGAAAAAAAAATGAGGCAAAATGTTATTGTGAGAAATCATTACATATGGGTAGATTATATGTTTTCAAAAGTAACCTGAGCAACTCAGGAATATATGAGCAGTTGTAATTATTTTCTTACCTGGAAATCAGATTCGTTAAAATCATATGGTACATTCCAGCCAACCTTCCCAAACTTCCTTCTCTCCTGAACCACAGCATGGAAAAACGCCAAGACGTAGACTAAGGATTTAAAGGCAGGATGTGGGCACTGCTCCAAGGCGTCTTCGGGAATTTTGAAGTAGGTGGCTCTCATGTTCAGTTTCAGACCATTAGGTGGTTCTGTCACAACCTACCAAAAATAATTAGGGAAGCCATCAATTACTGGACAGCCTCAGAAGAACAAGCTGTAAATGCATCACGCTCTCTAGGTACGCTGTACAATGCAAGCTTGAAAATTTTGAACAGATTCCCAAATTCATATCAATATGGATTTTTTTCCTTAAGTAAAAACATGGAATAGACCTTTTAAGTTTATCAAGGTAAACACATATACGTAAATAGAAACTTGATACTATTTTAGAAGTAGTTATTGGAAAGACATTAATATTTATCATACTTGAAGATCTAATTTACTGAAATATTACCGGTATTTCAGTGTGTCCTACATATCAGCACAGTAAGAGGGCTTAACACCCTTTAGTATGGCTTTACTGCTGATCAAACTGAGGCAGAGGCAGCTTCTGGCAGCTTTTTCAAAGTGCTATAAAACCTTTGTTCTCACTGCTCGTGGCTAGACCTAGAAAGTGCGTATTTGCAGTCTTTTAAAGCTACATCCAGGCTCACTTCTGCTGCAGCACTAAGCTCTGCTGGAGGTGAATCCCCCAGAGCTGTCACGGATACACGGCAGCACCGAGTGGGTGGATCTGTCATGCCACTGCTTTTGAATCCGTGAAATAAAATGATGATGTTGACTGCACTGGTTCAACACAAAGCAGCCACAGGAAAGAACATTAGGACAGCATCATGGCTTGTGCCTTCAAAATAATCAGCTCAGCTTGCTCGTGATAAATGCTGCAGCCTCAAGTAGCAGCTGGAAACCATTATCCTATTAGGACGTCTGCTCCACTGGCACTATTGCCGGGCGAGACAGAGACCTCAGCTCTGCACTCCAGCAGCAGCACTGACAGGGCTATTTCTGTCTCTCCGGATATTCCTCACTCGTGGCAGCAGCTGAATCTGAAGCGCATTTGTTACGTTTCCAGGTTTACTCACAAACCTCTGCTGTGAAATAACTGCTTCGGAAAAAAACTGCTGAACAGCTTTCACCCAAAGGAAAAATCGTAAGATAAACAGGATGATGAAATAAGGATTTGGTTTATAAGGACAAAGAGCCAGTACCTACAGCCCAAGCCAACAAGCTGCACTCAGCAGCGCTCCCTCCAGAGCTGCTCCGTTCTGCTGAGTAAGAGTGGCAGGAGCTGCCCCCCTGGCTGGGCTTTCCCCACTGCTCGGTACCTTTAAGGACTTCTGCAGGATTCCGATGGGGAAGCCCTTGGTCGGGTCAGTGGTCAGCCAGAGGCGAAAGTCCGGGTGAGGCTTTGTGATGTTCTCCAGGGCCTTTTCCAGATTGATAAGCCACCTCACCAAAAGGTGACAGTTCTGCAACATCAGCCACTCTCCACTAACCACCACATGCTCCAGCATCTGCAAAGCAATCTTAAGAGAGGGAGAGAACTGCCCGTGAGTTAAACAGCCTTTATCCTGCACGCAAACCGACCCCAGTGGGTTAGTGCAAGGGATTTCCTCCTGGTAGCCAGCACACTCAGCGCTTGAGTTAGTCTTAGTAGACTTGCCAGAATGCTCCTGGCTGAGAACAGGCCTTTTCCAATTCCACAAGTTGCTCTGAGATGCTTTTTTATTATTATTATTTCATTAATTCCTTTTGAAATTAAAAGTCATGCAGAGCACTGAAGTATTTCAAAACAGGAGTGTGCACAGCCCAGAAGAGGGTGAGGAGCAGAGCCCAAGAAATGGTGGTCTAAAGGAATCTGACAGGAGCTCTCCCACTGACTGAATTCACAGCCCATTCAGTCAGCTGCTGAGCTTGGACACCCCTGCCTTCGTGTCCCTAACAAAAAGGAAAGTTACAGGAAAGACAGAGAGAGCAGCAGGGTATCTTTTTGGTAACAAACACTGTGACTTCCAATCAACCTGTGTCCATATACAGAGACACAGAGTCACTGATTAACCTCTGAAAGGCTGCAGAGTAACACCTTTTCAGCTCAACTATTTTTTAACAGGCAACAATATCATTCTGATTCTGAATCTTGCAATCAGCCAAATGTCCCCTTTCACCCTACAGAGAACCATTACTCCCAGGCTGGCAAACTGTGTGCTAGGTCTGAACCACAAAGGAACTCCCTTTAAAATGGAGCAGGCCTTTGGAAAGGACATTTGAACAGGCCCACAACATTAGGAGCATGATTTGCAAAATGCTGTTCACAGCACATCCCTACCCTCCCAGTGAAGTTACCTTTTCTTGGCCTTGTCCCATGGCTAAGAATTTGAGTCTATCCCCTCCAAAGCCTGTCCTCTCGGCCAGTTTCATGAGGTCACTGACGGGATCAGAGCCAGGACTTAAGATAAAAACAACTGGTGAGTAAGGACTGCTCTGCTCAAAGACAGCTTCAAAGCTGATCACGGGGGGCTGCACGTACCTGGTAGGAAAAGAAGCACAATAAACTAACTTACACAAAAGCAGCCATTTGTAAAAGATGACTTTTACACAAGCATCAGAGCTTACTGCAGATGGAAATGATATGGAGACAAAACACACTCTATTTAGGCAAATTGCATTAGTCATTTATATAGATGATTACAACTCTGGTTCTGTAGCAAATACCTGAATGGTGTGATTCGGATTTGAAAGAAGAGAGTGACTTACTTCTCACTCATTGTCAGACTAACATAGTCCATTACTGCCCGATACAGCCGATCCACTCGGAAACACCGTAAAAGCAGGAGTTTCTGAAAGTTTGTGAGATTGTCCTGGTACTGCATGGGGAATGGCATCTGCTCCAGAGCTTCTGTATCAAACCACTGGCAAGAAAAGATGGGAGATAATGCAAATGGATCAAATGGCTCAATCAATGAAATTACTAGGAAAGCAGACAAAAGCAATTTGATTAATGAGGGGCCAAGAGACAAGGAGAACAAAGTCAATCAGCTGCAAAGGAATATTAAAAGATTAAGTGAACGCAAAAAATGCAGCTTTTTCAGTTTATATTGCATTCAAGTCCAGAAACACACTTGTACTTTCATTTTACGTCAAGTAATTCTCTGAAGACACAGAAAATAGCATCTCAAGCAGAAAGTATCAACAGATTGCTTACAGAAAGGCTTCTTATAAAGCAAGAAGACATGGAATGAAACTAAAGGCAGAACAAAGGAAAGTCTGTGTTTGTAACTAGCCTATAGAACTCACTGCCACAAGATCAAAGTACAATTGAGCAGTACAAAAAGTAACAGTGAAATGTTGACTGTTGAAATCAACAGCAAAAATTCCACTGACTTCAACAGGGCAAATAACTCATCTAAGGCATTTGACTGGAAAATAAAAAATCTACAGTCTACCAGGGAAAATTTTTTTGGTTTGTTTTTTAAATAATAAGGGCCTTAATTCTACTGGAAATAAGCCAATCGCTAACCGAGGTCCAAGAAGAAAAGCAAGACCTTGACAGAAAAAGCCAGTGGTGACATGCCTCCTGCCGAGTGCTATGGCACATTGCATCATACTTGAATGTTTAATACCAGAAGAAAAACAAGGAGAGAGAACCAGGATTGCAGAAAAGCACGTACATTTTTCCATACATCTGGATTTTTTTCCACATCATCTGGAAGAGATTCAAATTTCTCAGGAAGTAGTTCAGACAAGCGAATTAGGTCTTCCCAGCCTTGATCTGGAAGCCAAGCATACGGTTTCTTTCTTGCACTCTTCTCCAGGGAAATATTGCCTAGTCACATTCAGAAACCAGAGTGAATGTCCATGTCATAAATTCTCCAATACATGACCACACATACAGTCCCACTGCACAGAGAAACCAACTGGAAATTTGTTTCTGGAAGCACTAAAAGATTAAACTCGTCTACTAAAGAAAAGATGGCATTTTACAAGTGCTTGCAAAAGGCAGTTACATCTTTGCAAACATTTCTAAAATTATTTATACACAGTCAGAAAATAACTAAAGGTTATGTTTCTCAGGTAACATCCCAACAGTTATCTAATGTGAGATTTGTCAACAGCTGCAGGTAAAGATTAGCCTACCACTGTTTAACAAAGTGAAAAAACAGAAATAGTAGAATCCACAACTTTTGCAAATCAACACAGTTCAGCTATTTTCAGTGGTCTCTCTAGGTTTTAGGTTTACAGCAAATCATATCTGGTCAAAATCTATCTTCAAAAGATCTTACAGCTATTGCTACATACAGCTATATATTTAAATATTCACTTTACCTTTCAAAAAGAACTCAAGTTCATCTTGTGGAACTCGGCCATCAGCTTGTTCTATCTTCACAGTCATATTAAAAGAGAACAGTAACTTGTGTCTCTCAAACAAGCCTACATTAAAAGGACAATATTTTCAAAAATCAGCTGCTAAAACTCGTGGAACTGCAGCAATCTTTAAATCCACATTCTGCATCAGATCACCCCACAAGATCAGGGTGATCAAAGACAGGGCTTTGGATCAGGCTTACAGAGTCAAAACAGCATCTGTGAGCTACATCCAGGGATGTGAGACGCACAGCTGCATTCTACCATTAGTACCATTTCTTTAAAAGTTACACTGGTAATATGCATAGTTTCTTCAAACAGGAACAGCAAGGGAGTAAAGTATAAATGGGGATCAATGCTGAGAATTCAATATTAGTGAATTCACTCTTTGGTAACTTGCCTCTTGGATGTAAGCCAACTGAGGGCACAGCTTTTAACAAGCATTTGCAGAGCACAGTATCAGCCCATCGCTAAATTCCACGAACCTGTGCAGCCGTAGTTATAGGTGTTGAAAGTCAGTGTATCCATGATGTTTTTTAACCTCTTTGAAAGAATAGGACTGGGCATTGATTTCCGAAGAGAGAGTCCAAAAACCTCTAAGAAGGAGACCAGTGAGTACTGATACATGATGTTGACAAGGGCCATTTCAGACAAAACAGAGAATAAAATGGCCCCTCTCCTGGCAGCTGGTCTGTAGCCATCTCGAAGATGATCAATATCCACCGCTGTCGTCTCAGCCAGTTTCAGTTTTTCAATCACCTAACCAAACAGTGATTTTATACACATGTAATTACTGCGCTGGTCCACAGTATGTATATTCTATCACAATAAGCAGAGCTATTCAGTGCCTGCCTCTCTGTGTTGACTTTATAGGGAATCTGGGCAGGTAACCCTAAAGAAGTAGTATGAATTGTAAAAATCAAAAGTTAGAGAAAATTACTCCCACCCTATGTATTTATGAAAAGTAAAGGCAAAGATTTACACAGAATCATGGAAATAGTGTGGGAAAAGCCCTCTGGGGATCTTTAGTTCAACTTTCTGCCCAAAGTTGGACTATGACCATCACTAGATCAAGTCAGCTGTGGCTTTGTCCAAGTACAGCCTGAAAACCTCCAAGAACAGAGATTCTACATCCTCCTGAGTAACAAATACCTTAATTTTTCATTTCAGATCTGATACAATACAAGACAAAGGTTGTTCCAGAGCTGAAAGAAATATATCACATGCTCTTTTCTTTAGAACTGTAGACAGTCCTTACTTTGGTCCTGATAAGGACTTTTCTGAAGATAGGATTTGGTCCTGTGCTGCAATAAAATACTGCCCAACACTGAAAGATGCAAAATACTCAGGAGAAAACTCTCCATTTCCTTTCAAACTAATTCCTAGCTTCAAGGGTGAAACATGAAGCACAATATAAAAGGAAAAACCATGTTCTATTATATCCTCCCAAAAAGCTCAGAGCCAATACCTCAGTAGCTTTGTATTTTGTCTCTTCCAGGGTTTGCACCAAGTCCAAGTTGTCCAACATGTTTCCTGTGGAAGATGTCAGTTCCCGAAGGAGAGAGTCTTCCAGATCTTTCAGCAAGTTTCTGTTCTCACTTGTCTCCTGGATGAGATTTTCTCTCTGTTCTTCCAATTCTCTTCTTTCAAAACCCGTGATGACGCTGAGCAACTGATCCTCTAGGCCCTTTAGTGTAACTACAGATACAACACACGTACACAGCACATAGTCTTTTTTTAAATACAAGGAGACCTTCCACAAAACTTATTTCATCTCCATCATCTCATAAAACTACAGTGATGCAACAGAGTGACTTGGTTAATAACTCTGTATCTTAATTCTACCGAAGCAATCTAATGTGACAGGTGCAAGAAGAGATATTTAGCTCAGTTTCAGATTAGAAGAGAGAAGCGAGAAGGATTTTCTGTTAAATCAGATGCTAAGAATATGGGAGCCTATCTAGTTTCATTGCTGTTTCAGACAAACAGCCAGGCCCTAAACGTGCACTACCGCATAATCACTACTTTGCTACTAAATACACACTTTTGCTTACCTGTATAATTGATAACCATAGCTTTGCCAAACACAGAGGGCGAATACTTTGGGTTCGATAATTTGGTGTTCAGGTACAATCTAAAATTACTGTCATAGTCAACTTCTTTGTCACCCAGGACAACGAATGTTCGCCCATGTGCAACTTTGATATTCTTCTCTAAGACATTGTCTATCACAGGATCAATGTATTCATCAACACCATGCAGCAAGAAAGGGCTTCCATACTTTATGGCCAGTTCTAGTTGTTTAAGGAAATCTGGATCATTAAAGGAAGCCATCTGCAAGAGAATAACGGGAAGATAGAAAAAGAGAACTGATAATTCAATTTGCTTGACATTATTATTTTACAATTGTTGCCAGCACTAATGAAGTTGCTCTTTGTTGCTTTTTATCTTTCTTACAGATGATGTAAACTGCACTGGTACAAAACAGTCGAGGTGCTTTTTATTTATTTATTTTTTTATCAGTTGAGAATCATTTCAATTTGGAGTACTATTCTTCAAAGTTCTACCTGTGCCTCTGTTAATTGTCCTACATGAAATCTCCATTCTGGAGCTAAGATAAAAGTCAATCTACACCAGCCTTTTGGTAATACTATTTCTTAATCAACTAAGGCTGGCCAAAATCCCAAACAAACCATCAATCCCAAAGTATTGAAAGTCATGTGAACACTGATATTTACTATCCCTTTTAGAGACACAATAGTCAACACATTTGTCAGTACATAATCGGTTCCCCGTTCAAGGTGAAATATATTTATGCGCTTTTAAAACAACCAGTAAGTGATCATTTATCTTTACCCTCAAGTTATTTTTTTTTTCTTTCTTCTTAATCCAGTGTAATGCCTGTTGTTGTGGGTCAATACAGAGTGGGAAGCGGCTTGCGTACGTTGTCAGGATGCCATTCTGGACAGAGAGCTCATCTGGAGGCAATCCTTGGGAAACCCACCTGGGAACGGAATAGATCAACTACCAGGCTGGGACCAAAACTCAACGGGAGAGCAGCACATTTCATTTGTCAGTAAAATGATGGAATTCATTGAGCACACTATTTAGACACACAAGGGAACATACAGTATATGTGATTGTGAGAACAGCGTCAAAACTCCAGCTGACTCATTGTCTGTGTCTTTTGTAACTACACCGACTTGCCTTTGGTGAGTAATCTTGCAGTGGTTGACATAATGGGCTACCTGGGCATGGGTTGAATCTTTTAATTGACTTCAATGAATTTGGAATTAATGTTGGGCTTTGGGATCAACACATATTACAGATAACGCCTTTAAAAATCTCCTTAAAAGGTATTATATATGTCCAGGTTCAGTGAATGTCCCTGGAGTGTAAAGTCCAACAGTTTGTTATAAAAATAGTCTCTGTTAACCAGAAGAAAAACAATTTGTCTCTTTCCTATCTTTGAAACAGGAAAGTAAAATGGGCTCTCTCTGGTAAGGCTGTGCACCTCCACCCACAATGCCACATCTGTGCTACAGATTCAGATTCCCAGTTCACAATTTCACAATCAGTAGTCACTGGGCTTCTTGACTGGACTTACCTGCTAACCTCCACCTCATTAGTCAGGAGGCTTTCTAAGCTAAATGGTTGACTGAGAGGAATCTCTCGTGAGAGGATATCTTCTTGCCACACTTGATAGATCATTTCATTACGGAACTCCCAGTTGAATGCTCCTTCATAGCTCAGAAAGGCAGCACAGAGTAGACAGTCTCCAAGCAGCTTCACCTTTCGTATTTCATAGTCCTCTAATTCCTTCGTCCACCTGACAGAATTACAAGGGAATCCTGGGTCAGTCTGTACCAGGTAGATGGGGTTTATGTGCAGAATTTCCATTTGCTGCTACTTTAGATGTAGGTTGAGACAGGCCCCCAAATTTACAGTCAGTTGTTCTCTCACTATTATGATGCCCACAGACATCGAGTTGATCTGAACCGTCTTCCTTTTAATCTGAGTTCACCTTTTTCTTTTGCACTAAAAATGTTATTATTTTTCAAGAGTTAATAGGTATTAGCTCAGAACAGATACTATCTCAGAAACAAACATCACAGGAAGTGACCATTTCCAAAAATCTCTCAATTTGATAGATTTTATCCCTGGTACATGACCCTCTGATGTCAAAAATGTTCCTCTTTGAATCTAGACTTACCTCTTGTTTTCAGATCTCAAGCCAAAGATGAGCTTGTCAGCAGCTTCTAATCTTCTCTGCATAATCTCTGCTTCTTCTTGTAACTGTTTGTTTTCTCTTATTGCCTCTTCATATTTGTTCCCCAAAGCTTTAAGCTCCTTCTGAATGGCAGCCAACTCAGCCTTTATCTTTTCCAGTTCCCGCTTACTCAAGTAATAGTTCCGTTCTAGCCTAGCCACCTACATTACATTATGAAGGAAACGTAAAAGTATGAGAGGAAAGAAGGGCTTTGGAGAAATGTCTTAAGTTCTTAGATTTCATTTGTCTATTTTATATATTCCAAAGCATAAGCCAAAATAACTAGCATTGTTTCTGTTCCCCAAAGCTTTAAGCTCCTTCTGAATGGCAGCCAACTCAGCCTTTATCTTTTCCAGTTCCCGCTTACTCAAGTAATAGTTCCGTTCTAGCCTAGCCACCTACATTACATTATGAAGGAAACGTAAGAGTATGAGAGGAAAGAAGGGCTTTGGAGAAATGTCTTAAGTTCTTAGATTTCATTTGTCTATTTTATATATTCCAAAGCATAAGCCAAAATAACTAGCACTGTTTCTCACCCGCCTCTCCCCATCCCAAAGGTATACATCATGGTCTGATACTGCAGTTCCAAAGCAGATAAATCTCCTAGAGTTTTGTATCCAGACACTGGAGGTTAGCAGGACTGTCACCCCATGACAAAAGAGGAGGTTTGTCTGCTTAATAACAACAATATTAAGACCTCAAAAATAGTCAGACTCATCACATAGTGAATATACTTTCTCATTAGCCAGCTGTATGTAATACTGTCTTCTTGAAGAAAGCTTCCCAGTATCATCTGTTGGACATTAGATTTCCTTTGGTAATACAGCTAACTTTCCAGTCGTTCTAAAAAAAGTTAGTCAAAGGTCTGTGCTTAAGGGACATGGATGTTGTGTACCACTGAGCTCTGCTCTCTGCAAATGCCATGTGTTTTGAAGTCTGTTTTCAGCAGACAGTTATAAACTGTGTTTTTCTAAGCATGTTAAATCACAAAATTCCAACTCAACATGTTCTTCCCTCCTCCTTGAGCACAGGCAGGAATGGGAACCCATATCCCAGCATCATGACACATCAAACACTGCCGTTTATTTAAATCACAAAATTCCAACTCAACATGTTCCTCCCTCCTCCATCGAGCACAGGCAGGAATGGGAACCCATATCACAGCATCATGACACATCAAACTGAGTACCTGCCTCACTTGTACTGCAATAGCTCTCCTAAAGACCTCTTCTTAAACACTTCAAAGAGGAGAAATGGGCAGTCTACAAAATTGTCAAGTATTATTTTTCATATCAGGATCACGCTTCATCTTCCTCTGAGTTTGAATCCACACACTTTACCTTTTCTCTCTTTGGCTTGACTTCTCTAACCACATCACAGTAGCTCATCACTGCATCAACGAACTTTAACATTCCCAGTCCTGCTCTGCTAACAAGTTCCATTTCATTGAAGGAAGTATTAAGATTCTTTAACAGAGCTAAACAGGCAAACACAAAAATATTGCAAGTGAATTGAATTACAGTGCAGAAATCCTCAGAGAAATAGCTTTCTCTACCAGCAATACCAAGCAATGCTGTGACAGACAATATGAAACATTTGTCAGAATATTAAAGAGACTCAGACCTTAAGATGAAGCTACTGGACTATAACAATACAAACACAATATTGCTAATGATTCCTCAAGTTCTTTCTCCAGGAGGGGAGTGCATTCAGGAGTTGATCAGCATGTCTGAGGATCATGGTTGGTTTTCTCTGCGGCAATCAGATGCAATTCTCTTCAAAGAGCCAAATTCCCCTCTTAATGGAACTATTCTGGATTACAACCTAGTGAGCATGTGCAAAGTTTTGCCAATTAGCTTTAGATAGAGCTTATCTTCTTTCCACTCTGTGCATATCACATTTTAATTGCCACCACATGGATGAGGTCGCAATTCTACTAAGTGGCTAAAAGCAGACAGCAGGTCTGCTCAGGTATCCTGTTTGTTTCTTGCCTGCTCTAAACCAGAGCATGTAAGACCCTCACTAAGGTATAAGCTGGATGTAACACATAGCAAAAGGTCTTTGAACTCTGAAAAATCCAGTCATCCCAACAGTGCAACATCTGCAGCATTGTCAACAGTGCTGTCCCTCTGCACAAAGTGAATCCCACCCTCCCAAATAACACTGGAAGGACTGACGCTGACATTGCTACACATTAACAAGATCCTATGTTCATTCCAAGCATACAGATCAGTAATTTACCTCGGACAGATTTCACTTGGCTATGAGTAATTCCATCAAAATCTATCTCCATCAGGGATCGCAGGAAATTTGCCTCAGACATCATTGCTTTGGCTGTCTTCCAGTTTAATTCTTTGTAGCCTCTGATTATAAGAACACATTCCAAAACAACCTGCACCTGCTTAGGGGGTTTTGCAAAGGATCTAGAAAACAGATGAATACGACAGTAGATGAGTAAAAGGAAGAGACAAAGCACATGATGCCAGACACAGGTACTTCCCATTAAAAGAGTCATTGCAATGCAACAAGAGCTAGTCCATTAGAGATCCTAAACAAAGTGAAAAAGATAGCCCAGGCCAGACAAGAAATTATTAACTAGTCAAAAGCTCAAAACCTGTTCTTGTATTCAGACAAATTGATCAATGAATTACTAAAGGATTTCAACAGTGGAAGGCCTAAAATACTGACCAGTGAAACAACTGTCCCTTAGGAGAAAGTATAAAGGAAGAACCCAGTATATTATACTATATATACTACATATATGTATATTATACAGGAAGAATCCAGAGATCTACAGGAGAAAGGAAACTAAACAAGTGTGGCAGGGAAGGGAGAACAATTGCTATTTCCGGGAGAGCCAAGGACTGGATGTGCTTTCATATCTATCCCCAAACACAAGATATACTATAAAAGCACAGCAAGAAGTTAACTCAGCAGAGAAACACATTTTCAAGCTATCAAAGCATCCCTGAAAAATAACTGGTATGTGGAACTGGTATTCACACAGAATAAAAACAGAGGAGGAATGAAGGGGTTTGGACAGCCACCGCTGAGGCAGAAAACCATAGTGGTTCCTGGTGCATCAGACACGGGGTAGAGAATTATGGGGAAGACATCAAACGAAGGAGTGGAAGATCAGGCTTGAGGGTAAGTCCTAGGCTAAGAATCAGGGGATTCTGTTGTGACCTCTGCACCCAGACAACTGATGTCCTGACCTTCACCCACACACCATGCAGGTGAGAAAGGTGAGGTAAAGGTTCAGACCCTGCACAAGGGTGTCTCAGTGAATTTCCAAGAGTACATCCAAATGAGTCACCTGATTTCAGTAACATCAGACTTGTCAAGCTTCTGAAGCTCCAGTTTGGCAGCTTCTAAAATAGGCATGACTTCAGCCAAAGCTGTCTCGGCAGCCGCCTTCTCTGTAGCAATAATTTTATTCTGTTCCTCTATCTCCACAGCTTTTTCTTCAGCCAGTTTTTTCTTCTCCTCAGCTAGGAATTGTAAAGGCAGGACCATAAATGGATTATTCAAATGCGTATACAGAACATACACTAATACAGATTTGCTCTTGGCCGAAAATCAGAAATTACCATCAATTCAGTACCTTTTTGTTACTAGCTTGCCAATGTTTGCAATTCCACCACCAGGTAAAGAATACTGTTAGTGTTACAGCCAAGAACATACATAATCTTTTTTCCTCCCATGCTTCCCTTTATTTTTCCTCTAATAGCAATTTTCTGAATCAGAAAGTCCCTTTCTTGCTAATGCTTCTTTCCCACATTACATCCTGCACCTTGGAAAGGGAAGACAAGGGCAGGAGAACACATGTATTGTGTTGTGTAAAATACTGTAGGCCAAATAGATTGCTAAGATGGCAATCTGGGAAAGACAGGGGTCCTACTCTTCTAGCATGACACTAGATCAGCACAGACAGAACAAGAGGGTTACCTCTCGAAGCAGCTGGAGCATTTAGAGGGTTGAGTTGGGGCCAACCCAACACAACACAGACTACATGAGGCTTGCTTAGCCTGTAAACTACCTACCTACTTCTGTGTTAGCTGAAATCTCTTGTAACAAAGCTTCACAAGCAGCTGCTTTTTCTGCTAATATAATCCTTTGCTCAGCAAGTTTCTTGTTCAGCTCAACCAGCTGTACACTAGCTTCCTTCAGTTTAACTAAGCCCCCATTCAGCCGTTTACATTGTGCTAGGTAGAAAAAAAAAAGGGAGAAATGTTAGTGAATCGATTGTGTCCTATCACACAGCAACAGACAATCTCACAGAAGGTAAATATGGTTATAGGTGCACTTTGCAACAAGGCAAGCTTGGTTATGAAAGGAAAATGACTCTGAGAGACTTTTCTTTTCCTAAGCCTCCTGCCCAAGATGGTGCTAATGTCACTTGAGCTGCCACATAGTACCGCTGTGCCACAACTTGCTTTCCATGTTACACTGTTCATGTGTGATCCTCTTCACATATTTCAGTGCCCACTGAAGGATGAATAAGAATTGCTGCTTGAGGAGGAATGTCAAACCTTGAGCTAGGCTAGGCTGGTATTAAATTTAATCAGACTCTTCCCCAAGCAGTGTCTGGTTTGGAGATTCTGGCTCAGGCTGATGCACAAAAGAATTTGAGGGGAGTCCACCGTTTGACAGACAGAGTCCAAACACTCACATGTGGCCAAGATACCGGTCCAATGCCAAAACCAGATGCCAGCACAGCATTTGAGACAGTACTGATAAAGTTAGTTTTGTATAATGTGGGTAATACGTGGAATGCTGACCACCATTTAAAAAAAAAAAAAAAAAGAAATTTAAATCCCTTATTAAAAAGTCGAAAGCATTTTCACAGCCTTACCTAAAATGAACTCGTTTTTCTCCTCCAGCAATTTTGCATAAGTATGGATAAAATCAAGGTAATTCTTTGGTGTGACATGGTTGCTCCGTCTCAGCTTCTGCAGAAACCTCTTGCTGAAGTCCCCTACAGATTCATGCACCATGACCATATGCTCAATCACTGACTTGGAGTTCTCTGGTGGGACGCGTGTGTTTTTTCCTAAAATTGGGTAGAAAAAATAAGAAAAAATCAAAGGTTTTGGGTTTATTTTAAGAGTCTGTCAATTAGCGTGTTTCTTATGCACATCTAAGGCAGGCACAAAAATAGCCTTTTCTGGGGCAAAAAGCAAGATCGAGGAGAGTCAGAAGAGAACCTGAACCTCCTGGGAGGCAGGCCACATTGTAGGCAGAGTTGGAAACTTGAATTTTAGCATTTTTTTTAATCTATTTGAGTAAGAAACTTCCATCCCAAACCATTTTTTGACTGGAATATTGCATCACCTGTTTAGACGCAAGCATAATGGGAAATCAAATTATGAAATCTACAATGACTGCAAAGTAAAAAATATATTTCTTAGGCTATCCTAAGGGTGAATGGGTTAAAATAGTGACATTTTACATACCAACAAAGGATTGCGCAACTGCATACAAGGCCTGGCGGGGCCAGGGTAAGAACCAGTCAATACCAGTGTTGTTGACAAGACCTTAAAATAAAAGGACAGTGTTATCTGAAAAATTCCTTCATAAAACTAGACCCTAGGCAGTCCCGTGCTTAACTTTATTTGCATCAAGAATCTGCAGGTTCTGTTTTATTTGACTCCTGCTTAGCAACAATATTTACCACAAAGTCAACACTTCCATTTTAATAGTAAACAAACAACTTTGCACCTGTGTCCTGCTAACCCCATTGTACTATTCTTTAGGCTGTACATAGTACAGGATGCACTCAAGAGCTGCAACAAGGTGTTTTAATGCTTGAATTAGGTTTCCCACCCGTACCCATCTGTCACATGCCTTTCCAGTCTCCCAGTGCTCCTTAGAGCCACCTGCTTACGCACAGTGTCCACCAGATTCAGGTGTTTTTTCTCTCAGAGGGTGTTCCTCTCACCATGCCTTTCTTTTGGCTTTGGATACAAAAATGTTTCTCTTACCACCATCCTAGCTTCATAATAATTTAATACCATGCACTGTTCTGTACAGACTACAGAAGAGAGGGTGCAGACATAGGCCGTATATTTCCAGTTCAAAGAGGATGACTAATTGATTTCTAACTGTCCAGCTGGAAAATGAACTGATCTGGTAAATGCTAATCAATAATACCCACTGATATGTGGTAATTAACTGGAAAAAAATCCTGCACTGCAAATACTAAATCATGAAACTTGCGCTGGTTTGCGTTAGCTGCCAGACATCTCTGAGTGTCCCCTTGAGATTCTTCTCTCCTGCAAGCCTGTATTTCACGAGGAAGGGACGAAGCAGTGTAAACAATTGATACCTGGGAAATTTCTGCACCACGTTCTCAGATCATCCCCAGCTGGGGACATGCCCAGGACAATATGAAGGTTGTTTGCACATTTGTTTACAAAATATTGCCAGATACTCTCTTTAGCTGGGTTCATGCCAGCTTTAGTAGCTTCATCTCCAATCTGATTTAGAATGGAGTCTTTTTCATCATCTGCAAAAAGGGCTGGCACCATTCCTGTAACATAAGGACAGAAGAATGCTAGTGAGAACAACCAGTAAGAGAAAGCCATATGGCTGGGGATAGGGCAGATGAGAAACCAGAGTTACAAATTTTAAACCTCGTTCTGTAAAAATGATTCTGGGTAGTTTTGAATGAACCTATTAATCACTCTTATGCTTCTCCTCCCCCTTCCTGCCCCCACGGAAAACGGAGAGACAGTACTTAGGATGATGCAAGGGGATTTTAAGGAATAATTAATTCATTTTTGTTTGGGCTTCAGTAACATATACAAAATGTCACAAGAACATAAAGTGCTTTTAAGTCCGCAAATAAAATCTTCATTAGTCTCTACAAACTGTCGGTTCACATTTTCATTCTCTCAGTCATGTGGCTAATACTGCATAAGTTACCTAATGACAGACATAAGCAGAACAGGAACAGGGAAAACTAGACCAAGGAAAGGGATAAGATTTAACACAGCTGTTTTCAAATCAGACTGTGTAGAAAATTCTATAGAGAGAATGGTCACACAGTGCCAGCTGCTGCTCATTTTCAGCTGCTGCATATACTAAAAGATACTAAACTACAGTTTAGGACGTGTATATATATATAGACATGCTTATATAAATATATATAAGCAGCTGCTGCAGTTCATGTGAATGCTATTCAAAAGCCAATGGGACAGAAGGTGGGTTTGTAGCCAAATGCAGCTAAAGTTATACATCAGTCTTAGAAGAAATCTGAGACTCGTGCAACATCATGATCAGTGTGAATTAACTCTATAGCCTTCCCAGACTCTAAGAAGATGCCAAAATGCCATTATTAAGGCCAAGATCATTTCAGGTAGTACTGAAAGGTGTAACTAACTAAAGCAGCAGAGAGCACAGGGGGAAACAGTAACAGCTAGATCAAGGGTACATTTGAGATTATGAGTCACAAGTAGACACTGATGAGTAATTGAGGCTGCCCGTGTCACCTGAAGTTAACATGTTGTTGATGAGTTCCAGGAAACTCTCTTCTGCTACCTGGGCATCTGTAAACAAGAAGACCATTGACTTGTTCTCAATACCCAGCTTCTGGTACAAATTTTTCAAATCTTCTCGGAAATTATTTTCTCCATATCCTCGACTCAAGATGATCTCAAACACCTAGGGATGCAAACGTACACTGAGAAGACACAGATGAACCCAAGACATGATGGTAACTCTAGATTTCCATTAGACTGGATCAAGGGTTTTGGTTTGGCACCTATCATCAGTAAATGTGTAAGTGTAAAAAAAATCATGTGTTACATTCTTTTTTAAAATTACATTTGTACCACCCTGCAGGACTGCATTTTCAAAATTGCTTTGTGTTCATCCTCCTTTTTTGTTCTTCCCTTCCAAGCCAACAGCCTCTGTAAGAGACTGAAAGTCCCTGTGAGAGAGGAACATTTCCCATCTGAAATATTGCAGTATCAATCACAAGGTTTCTCAAGCAGCACTAGAGTGCTGCTGTAATACAGTTAAGTAACAAAAGCAGTAGTTAGGGACTATAAGTTGTTCACCCTCAAACCCATCCTTGTTTTCTGTCCCCAGTGCCAAACCCTGGATTTAGGCACTGACATCTTGCTGCTGAGATGACCCCCAGCCATCATCTTAGACTTCCTGGCAATCACCTCCCCTTGTTTTTCTCTCCACAGGGAAGAGATGCCAGCCCAATCTTATCCTGACTGACTGACTTCCCCTCGCCCTGTTAATTTAATCCTGATCATAATATTGCTTTCCTTGGTTTTTTTAATGCAAAGATGGAGGGTCACTAACCTCACATCCAGCTGTATAGGCAGCCAGTCTTGTTAGAGACTGTTTTCCTGAGCCTCCCACTCCTATGAGCAGGGCATGCCCACGATCCATCCGTATGATGCGATGTATGTGGATTAAGTGCTCCAAAGCATCATCAAAAAGAACCAGATTCATTTTAACATTAAATTCATTATATTCCTCCAAAATCTCCTGCATAGGAAGGTGGACAGAATGTTACTAGGAGACCAAGGAACAATTAATAACATTAATAAAATAACAACCCATATAAGCAACCTTATTCCTTTCCACTTCCTCAGGGAAAATAAACTACCGGAAAACACTGCTGAGCCTGTAGCTGATCCTCAATTTTTATTAGTGCAGACTCCAAATGGGTAACGTTACTTGAGTAACAAGTGCACATAAAGTTCTATGTGTACACAAAAAGAGAACAGATTTCCTACAGTTTGAGGTAGGCTTCTGCCCGTTCCTCAGGCACAGACTCAGAACTGGGCATGGTCCCACGCTGATGCACATTACCTGAAAGAGAGCTTTTGCTGCATCATAGTCTTGGATATCTTCATAAATACGAGGTTCTCCTTCATTCAATGCCATTCTAAAGTCTCCAAAAAGAATAGGATCCCTCATGGCATGCTCCAAGTCATCTATGAAATTCTCTTCAATCAGCTTTTTTATATGACCTTGTACCTTCAAGTATATGAAATGAGTCAGGAAACACAACAAAGCAGATGATTCTGAATCTAGTAACACTCAGAAGGGTGATAATGCAGATTCTTGCTCAAATACTGACTGATTTCAATGGAGTACTTATGTCACTAGAAGACGCACAGACCACAGCCTCCTCTTGTGTGTTATGTATGATCTAAAATGATCTTTTAGGCAGTTCAAGAACCATTCAAGCCTATGGACTGCAGAAGTTTAAGGCAAAAAATGATAAGCTTGTTAAAAAAAAAACCACCTGTGCCACTGCTAACCAATTTTCCTGGATGGGCAAACCAAGTGACACTTTCTGTTCCTTCAACGTATCTGCTCACTTTGTCTACCATAGTTCACTTTATTTTAGAAGAGAAAACTGCATGGGCCATGTTTTAAATTAATGGAGCAACATAGTGGTTAGACAAGTCTGCAGTCTGACTGCAAGAGCCGAGTGCAACAATTGGTAATGTTGCTGTTGCAAATTAGTTGCCATAGTAATAGTCAGTGACTACTAAAAACTGAAAGAAATTACTCACCAATGCTTTGTCTGCTTCATTAATCAGCCTGTCATGGAAAACCCTCAGGCACTCATTTCTCCAAACTCTCACCATCTGGGTCACTGTTGGAAACCTACATTAACATTGAAATATCAGACTGCACCAAATGAGGTGACGTGATTCCTAAGGCCATATGGTTAATAACACTGACCAAAGTCTGGATTGACTTTTTTTAACTCTTTTTGGTTTTCTTCTTGTCATAAGGACAAATAATTAATTTGTTTGTCTTTTTACCTCTGGACATCATATTTAAGAAAGATTAATGTATCAGTGTTTATTATCGTGGATAGGATAGGATAGGATAGGATAGGATAGGATAGGATAGGATAGGATATTTCAGTTGGAAGTAACTTCCAACAATCTTCTTGTCCAAGTGCCTGACCAATTCAGGGCTGACCAGGTTAAAGCATGTTATTAAGGGCATTATCCAAATGCCTCTTAAACACTGACAGGTTTGGTGCATTGACCACCTCTGTCGGAACCTGTTCCTGTGTTTGACCACACTCTCAGTAAAGAAATGCTTCCTAATGTCCATTTTAAACCTCTCTTGGCACAGCTTTGAACTGTTCCCACACATCCTGTCACTGGATACCTGGGAGAATTACCTCATCTCCACCCAGATTCATCCAATATAAATAGGTGTAGGATCACTGGAGGCAATTTTTCTATTCTTACCTCTCTGGAGTTGTAAGAATAAGTCCATTATACACCCTGGAGAGATCCCGCAGGTTAAAAATGTAATGGAATTTAGAAGGAGTAGGGGGTAGGTCATGAATAATCTTTTTATAAAGCTCCAAAGTACAGACAGTAATCTTGTCAGAGATGGCTGATACAGACTCATTAAACATCTGAAAACATGAGAAAGAAAAAGTGTTTTCATGAGACTGCCCATAGAGAACTCAATGCTATTAAACATATTCATTCTGGTTTCCAGTTTTTAGCCTTGCTTGGCATATTTTCAAATAACTGAGGGCAAACATTTTCAGAAATTCTTATTCCTGTGTAGTATGAACATTCTGCAGTTAAAAGTTTCAGGCAGGACCCACCTTCATTCCCAAGCCTGTACAGTGCTGAAGACACCAAACTCCATGACTGGGATTTCTACAGCACTTCCATAGCAGAAAAAATAAACTGCTCTTTTCTTATATAATGTTGCAGTTTACTTGCTAGCAATGCAGTCTACTGCATTATATTAAATTTTTCACTGCCATTCAGAAAAGAGTTTGCTGACTTTTGTGTATTTGGTTACAGGAACCGTGACCAAAGGGTTCACAGGTTTCAACCTACAAAAAGCACCAGTTTTATAAATTACCTGCTGACTTGAAAGTGTACATATTACTCAAGAATTTATGAAAACAATGTAAACTCATCTCCTGAGAAACAGAAGAGGAAGGGAAAGGTTTGCATGAGGTTCTAAACAAGAAAAAAAACTGGTAACAGAAGATTTCAGGTCTTGTGATAACACAGAAATAAATGTCTATTTAAAAATAATAAAGCTGTTGAACAACCCTCTAAAAACAGTGAAATTACCGCGGTGTGGCCCTTCAGGATGGAGGCATAGATCAAATTCAGTGACTGCTCAGAAGGAAAAGGTATGTTAAAAACACTGAAGAGTGAGATGAATCGAGGGTCAACTTCATTCCGACCTCCTCCAGCCTTCCCCATGGCAGCAATAAAATCCAGGTCTCGAAGAAGTTTGCAGTTCATCTCCTTACCACGGTCATACAAGAAACCTTTTTCTAGCAGTAGCTTCAACAAGGCAATGGGTTGCTGTGTGCCATACTCGTCAACCTTTGTAACACAAAAGAGTCAAACTCTTTAACGCACAGTACATCAGCGTGCCACTTACTGCTATAAATGTGGAAATATTGTGCTCCATACTCAGGAGAACATTACAAAGACTAAGTGACACTTTGTAAAGCTCTAGCACTGATTGTGAACATTCATTCTGATGTCTCCTATGGGAAAAGTGCTTCTTTTGAAAGACAAACTAAATGCATACATACTCTTTTGCCCTATTTGTAAAGAGGAAGAGATGGTTTCTATAGTACACAACCTGCAAACAGTATCAGGCCACAGAGATATGATTTTAACAGCAGAAAGAAATGATCCAACACGATCTCACTTATATGTAGGATAAATATTGTAACAGACAGAAACATTACTTACTGCACACAAACCAAACTCCTCTAAAGATCCTAAGCTGAAATCCAGTTATGGACTTACCATGAATCTCCTTGACTTGTGATTCATTGGATCTGTGTATGAAGGGACCACATCAGTGCCACCCCTACCTTGCAAACCGTTGGCAGCTTACCCTTGGCATATTCATATCATCCATGAAAACAATGAGACGTTTTCCCATAGGAGGGCCGTAAGTATCTTTAGTTCGTTTCTCTACATTTGTCTCTAGGTTTCTCTGAATGTCCATTGATGTTGTACGAGAAGAGAAGTTAATTACTAGCAGCAGCTGGAAAGGGGAGTAAATGGATAAGAAAGGATTTTTACCTGTTCCTTTTTTAACTAAAGCATTCAAAAATATTCTTTATATTAGACTGTTAGACATACAGGAAACACTTATCTGGTTCATTTATTCACTTGAATTACAGATGACAAAGAAAAGTAATCCCATTCTTAGCACTTCAAAAACATATATTTACTTTATAAAATTGAACCTGTACATGGTAGAACAGAACAAAACTTCTTTGATCCTGAAGGATTTTCAAATCATTCACACACTCTGGGTCTGAGCTTGCAGTTATGTTACCAAAGTCAATATTGCCCTATTGCTCCCCATAGACTCAGGCTTCACAATGCAAATTTAAAACAAGGACAAAGGACAAAAAAAGCAGCTTTAAAAACAAGGCAAAATGCCTCATACATACATTAAGGTCTTTGTTCAGATTGCTGAGGAAGTTTTGTGTAGTTGCTGTTTTAGATGTACCTGATTCACCTACAAGTAAAACTGGGCGTTTTATTTTTACCATCTGTTCTAGTAACCAAGTAGTGCGTGTTGTATCCACTGTAGGCACTGAAAAAGATCATGAATATGATAGCAAGTTAAATTAAAATGCAGTACAGCGAGGGGATTTACATTTATAGGACAGTGCTGGATCAGACTCTCAAGGTATTAACATGCAGATGCACAAAGACATAACCTGAAATATCAACTCACTAACAATATTGAAAGAAAAATTTTAATTGCTCAACTATCTCTTTTCAGCTTTTATTGTTGGGATCTTTTCTCCTATAGATATATTTAAAAAGAAATTATCTTCCATATAGAAGGGTCATGGACTGGTTAAGCTCCATTTAATCCCTATTTCAAGGATATAATCAGGATTTATTTGGATCATAAGCATTTTCCCAGAACTCTATGGAGATGAATTTTGTCCTATGTGAATAGCCTGCCATTAGGAGCAACTTTAGAGATCATATAATTATCCCTTGTGTCAGTGAAGTTAACCTGTGCTTGCTGAAGTATTACTATAAAGTAACCTGCATTAATCTGTCATTAACTGCAAAAAGCACCTGTCACCATTACACAAGGCTTGAAGTAACAACCAATAACAGCCTTAAGAGTGTAAGTTTTACCTACCAAGTGCCTGAACCACGGAGCTGACATTTTTCCTAGAGTTTCTGGTAAAGCAGACTGTGAATCTTCTGCTATTCTGGCTTGTAAAAAACTTAGCTCCTATTAACTGAAACAACCTTTTCATCCTTTCCTCATTTCTGTATTACACAGTGCTGTAAGTATCAACTCTATTTCTGCTAAGCTATTATGACAAGAACACTGAAGAAATTGATTTGTGCCATCACAAGAAACCGAACTAAGTAGATGAACTTCAGTACAGAAAGAGGATGTCTCATGTTGTGCCATACACTCAGTGGTGACACGTTATAAATTAAAGGCATATCATCACTGTATTTTATCTTACACTCACCTAGAATGTCAAGAAATTTCACTTCAGGCTTATGAATATATTCAGGAACAAGTTTCATCCAAGGTACCCACTTTTTTTTCAATCCATCAAAATGAAAGTCGTACAAAGTTGGCAGCTGACCTGCAAACCATTAAGCAACTGGAGGTTTTCTAGGACACTGAAATATTTCCTAAGAAAATAATCTGATTGAGATGAAAGTTAAGGGTAAGATTACGGACACTACACTCTGTTTACTTGTCATTTAACCCAGTAAGACATCAACCAAAAGTCTCCTAGTCCAGAATACTAGGATCATACTATCGGTTTTTAAGCACTTTCCACTGGCTTTCTTTTCGCGTTTCGTTTTTCCTTTCACTGTCCACCTCTTCAGCTTGGCACAGAAAAGTACTGTTCTGTGAGGCCAGACCAGTAGCTGAGAGTCATCTAACATCTGTATCACTATGTGGTTTCCAGTGATCAGTGAGCATATTTTGCAGCCAGTACAGCTAGCTGTAAGGAATAATTATATTCTGCCTTCACGGAAACTAACATTTTCCTAATATAATCAATGGGATTCAGAGTAAATTATGACAAGATCCTACCTGGCAGCTCCCCTGGCTTAGCCAGGATGTTATCGTCGTGAACGGTAGACATGCAGGAAATACGCTTAACATTTTCATCAAATTTAATTCTCCCAGCATCAAGCAGTGCAGCACCTAAGGAGCAATACAAAGCTTCCAAGAAAAAACACTCCAGAACATCAGGATCATAAGGCTGTACCGTAAGTAGAGCTTTCAGCATCATAGTCAACTGCACCACCTGTTGTAAAACAAGACAAAACTGTAAATAAACCTAGTATGTTTTCAGCTGTTTGAGTGTTCGCTGATCTTTTGTCCTTACAGGTGTATCTACCTGACACCTGAGCATCAATGACAGCAGAAGAGCACTCTTGGGAATTGACTGTTTCTTTTATCTCTTGATGCTCATCACTAGCAAACTGACATTTCAGCATGGACTCTACTTCTGTGCTTTCTTTGGGAGGTTTTTACTCTCTCTATTGTTCCATTACTTTTTCAATAAACTTTTTCAACCTTTGCTCTTTATTTCTTACCATATTTAAATCTGTTTGAGGAACAATAGTCTTCAGCCTTTCTTCATTTCTGCCATCCACAATTCCCTCTACAATCATGTCAATAAGGTAGGGCACATATTTTTCAAAGAGATAATTCAAATCATTTCTCTCTTGCTGAGGAACAAAAAGGACAATAATTCAGCACATGGAAACTAGACAGCTGATTTTTGACAGAAAAGCTTCCCTTCAATACCTGGCTGTCCAAGTTTGCAGGACTCACTTCTCCCAAAGAGAGGGTACAGTCACATGAAGAAATGTGACACTGTTGTATGGTCTGGGTTTTCAGCAGGTGAGGATATCCATTCACCAGGTGCTAGCAACTAAGCTGTCTTACTTTGGCTCCCTGTGGACTTGAGTTTTTAATCTAAATGTAACATACAAGGACCTAAGCAATCTCACTCTCCAGAGATCAAGTAAACTGATTTCTTGGTTCTTCACTTCTCAGAAATAACCAGAAGGTAAAAATCTAGGAACTCTCTTTAGCCCTCTGCTGCAGGCCTAGTGATTGGATTTGTCAGAAAATCAGGCTGCCTTTACAAAGTTGGTTTTTTACAGCTGTCAAATGTTCAGTATTTAATAGAGATACTCCCTGAACAAGTGCAAAAGTTCCTACCTCATTTTCTCTTTCTTGGACCCACTTCTGCCAGTAGGGCTTGTATTTCAGATTTTTAGGATCTACAAAGACCATTCCACAGCGGGATACCGTGGCAGGAGATGCATACTGTAAGTCACCAACCTATAATATAATCACACAAGATAATCATCCACTTAAACAAAGAACAGCCACAGTAACTGCTTTTCAGGCTTTGTAGACCCATCTGTATCTAACCCTTCACATGTATTAAATGGTACAGTCATTACTTACCTCAAACAACAAAGCACAGTGTGACTGAAGTCTAATGCGCTCCCCATTTGCCAGTGTCAATAACTTGTTGTCATCCATGACAGAATTCATGTTTTCAACCCAGAGAGCATCCACATCTCCATCAAACAGAATGTACCTGTGGATACAGGAGCCAAGAGGCACTGACTAGTCTCTAATTTTACTAACATATTTCAGAATTCAGATGTGCCATCAGTGGTATCAATGTCAGTCCACATGTTTTGAAGCCTCCAATTCATTTTTGGTAACTGCATAGTTTCCATCCATCTCTCCGAGGCTGGAAACTCAGAGAAGACAGAAAAAGCTCTAGACACTTTACATTTATTCAGCTTTTTGCTTTTTTTTTTTAATAGTCCAGTATCAAATATTTAAAATAAAATAAAATAAAATAAAATATTGATGTAAAACTCAGTATCAAAAAATCATGACAATGATTTCTAGCCGTCTACCTTCGCTCTTTCTTGTCAGTAGGTCTGTTGATATCCCGAAAAATGTTTGACAGGACTCCATCCGTCCAGTCCCGTGTGGTAGGGTCAAGGATCCCATACAGCTCAATCACACTCATAGCTTTAGGGTTCAGTATGTAAAGCTTTGTCAATAATCCCAGCCTAGAGATACAGCAAGAAAAGCAATATTAAAATGACACAATAGCATCTCATATTAACCCAAGCAAATATTATGGTCAGCTATTGATCTTGTCATGACTACACAGGGCTGAATAACACAGCCTATGCTATTTTATAACCTGATTTCCATGTATCAAATTCTATACTCACTTGTTTTGCGACTGGCACAAAGTATTAATGACAACTGACTTGCCACCTCCAGTAGGTCCAACTACCATTGTAGTGTGACGAGTTAACATTGTCTCATACATCTGAACTACTTTATCCACCTGAAAAATAAATACTGATTCAACAGACTGCTGTCCATAATTCTTCCACGGACTAGACCAGCAGCTGGTCTATATCAATTAAGCTTTCCTAAACCACTCCAGAGCACAACAAGGCATATCCAGCCTAATGTCTACAATGAAAACACAAGCAATTAACATTTTTTATACCTGGTCTGGCAAAACAACATAACCCCCTTCTTCCAGAACTTGTTCTACAGCATCATTAAAGTCAGGATAGCGGACTCGAGGGCAATCCAAGCCAGGAAACAGGTCAGAGATTAGGCCAAGGAAGAGAGGTACATCTTCAAACACAAATTTAGGAAGATTCATATCTCGTAGAGCTCTCATCAATACAAGTTCCTAGACAAAACACAGCAGAATCAATCTTTACCAAATAACTAACCAATTATCTTAAATGTAGTGACTTCAAACATCTCTAAAAACTATTGCCTAATCACTTCAGGACAGCTTTGGGAATGTTTTCTTGGCATCAGTTACTAGAGGAAACAAAGTCTTTTATAAGGATTAAGCAGACCAATAGCTAAGAATAACACACTGCCTTTTTCTACTATATTAACCAAATGCCAAATGTCTGGAGTGGCTCACACCACACCACAGCTTCCTTGATTTGATTTGATGTTAAAATAACAAACTGTTTTACAA
This sequence comes from Calidris pugnax, assembly GCF_001431845.1. Lineage (NCBI taxonomy): Eukaryota > Metazoa > Chordata > Aves > Charadriiformes > Scolopacidae > Calidris > Calidris pugnax. The sequence continues at coordinate 2,460,917 of NW_015090783.1, read as the reverse complement.
AGATACCCAAGTTCTGTAATCCCCTTGAGAGCATCATTTAGACCCCAACTTCCTGCCAACCTACAATGTGCATCTGAATATAAATTCATAGGAGTTTCCTTCAGCTTCTCCAAGTTTTTAAGAAGAAATTTTAAAAAGAATTTCCCAGGCAACTGCGTATCACAACTGTACACATAGAAATAAAAAACGTGTGTAAAAGAAAGCCATCAAAAGCAATGCAATATTGAAAAATTTTCATTTTATCCTGTACTATTTGAGCTACACAATTAACAACTGCATGACTCAAGCACTCACTGTTTAAAAAACAGCTTTCACTATTCATCCAGAGACATTCATCTGGCTATTTGCATCCTGGACTTAACTTAAAATACCTCATTTTCTATAGATTTCCCTCCTTTGACTTGAGTTCTGAAGGTAACTTGCTGGCAGAGGGCATGATGAAACTCAGTAAGAACAAAGATAATAAGACAAATAAAACCAGTGCTCCGATTTCCAATGCAGACAAATCACAGCAGATGTGTAAACACATCGCCTTCCTAATGAAAAAGATGCTCTGCCCAGGGTAACTAAGTACCAAATCTACCTCACTGAGTTCTGCTGATCCTCTTTTCAGTTCTCCAGCCATCACCAACACCGACTTAAGGGCTCGCAATCCAAAATCATAATGATGTTGTTTAGAAAGTTGTTCCTTTGCCAGCTTGTATAGCACCGTCATCTTCTTGGCGAGCTTCTGTTTGAGATTTAAGTTACAGAATCACGAATGAGTAAGTTGCAACCAAACACTGGCCATGCACACATGGGTGTGTACGTGGGTATGAGCAGCAGTGAAATTTTCTTACCTTTGCCATAAGGAACCCTTCAGAAAAGAGCATGATTTCACAGATTTGCTGAAGATCTGGTACAATAACAACCACAGGCCTGAACAAAGCTTTCACAGACTCGGGGAGCTCAGTCCGTCCAGCGTAGCCAGGATTCATTGTAATAAAAATGCCCATTCGGCTGTCAAGGGTAATTTCCTGTCCTTCAAACTAAAGGCATAAGAAAATATTAGAACAATGTGTATATAGAATTGAAAAAAATAGTACTATTTGTTCAAAGATAAAAGCAGCAATAGTGGGACACCTACTCAGGACATCATATATTTAGCTTTCAGTAGTCATCCAGATTCATTCATCCCACTATTTATATCTTGCATATAAACATCAAGACATTTCGTACTTCTCAATCAAATTTGCTGAGGGTTTTGAATTTCAACAAACATGAGTAAATAAAGCCTCACAACCCACATCAAGTTAAGTTACTCCTCTCCTTAATTACTACTATACTATTATCCCATTTACTTACTATTATCCTATTTAGCTTACTTTTATCCCACTTCACAAAGAAAGATCCTAGAAAAGGATTAGGAAATCAGCAAGGATTTAACATCTCTGAAACTGAGAGCTTGGAATCTTCAGCACAAACGAATTACAGAAGCATCACCTAATGATGGGGGTCTAACTCTGAATCTTGGCCACAAAAACAAGATCAGCCTTCACAATTACTCTTCTTTTTTAATTTTTACCTGAAATGTTTTCAACTGATTCATTAAAGCATTTCGAATAGTCTGAATCTGAGAAGAAATGACTGAAAGCACGGAAGCATCGATACGATTGAATTCATCAAAGCATCCCCATGCTCCACACTGGGCAAGACCAGAGAAAATTTTACCAACTGCCTAGCAAGAACAACAAGAAAAACATCTCATCAATGAATATATAGAACATTCAGCATCAGCAAATTTTGGAGTATGCTAAAACTCTTAATGATTGGGTAAAACCTCTGGATTTTTCCACATGCAGAAGCTACAAATCTGTCATAACATCTTGCAATAATTAAGAGGAGATTAAACAGACATTATCTAGTCATTGCTCCCCTGCTTGAAAGCACCTGAAATTCCTTCAAGAAATTATTCAAAATAGACGTTTTTTATCATTTTTTCATCGTCAATCAGCATGGTATCTCTAAGTTGAGAATATGTCCTTATTGTGGGCACTGAAAAAGAACAGTAACCAGCACTTTATCAGAGAACACAGATCTTTAACTCTTACTTTGAAATCCATGCCTTCTCCACAGTTTGTCACTACACACAGCAAACCCAGTGCTTTGGCCAGATCCTTGGTTGTTTCCGTTTTCCCTGTTCCTGCTGGCCCAGCTGGTGCTCCTCCCAAAAACATTGATAAAGCCTTTGGAGACAGACCAAAAAGCAAAGCAAAGCTTAGGTTACATTTATATTAGGTTGGTAGCAAAACCACAAATGAACCCTTGGGTACAAAAAGCCTTAAATTTTATCTGTGGATGCATTCTATATTATCTTTGATGCAATCAGGTTAGAAGGACATCACAATTGTTTTCAAGCATATTAGCCTTCACATTGACATCTAGGAGATAACAGAAAGTGGCAGGAAACAACTATGTGATGGCCTAGAAGTGTATTTTGAAAGGGTTTGTTGGTAAAAAATCTCCTTGAGGATATACCTGTGTGAGTGTCAGATAAATACGATCTGTAAGCGGGGTGATCACAAGACGTCCGTTCAGACCCATATACTCATATCCGTATGAGAACGTGCCCGTGCACTGCCGCACGTTGAGTTCATCTGGCTCTCGGTCCCAGTAAAAACGCAGCTGGCTTTCCCATTCAAACTCCTGAGCCTGCAGAATGCTGCACAAGAGAGACTTGCTCACGTGAGGTAAAAGGTTGGAAATACAATTTATGCATTTGGTATTCATTTCAATAGGTTGGGGGGCAGGGCTTACCTGTCTCTTACGAATGTATCAACAATGTCTCTGGCATGAACATCAATAATGAGAACAGTGTTGTACTTTTTCCTGTCGTTTTTGCTCAAAGGCATTGTAATGCGGGTAACCAGCTCATCAATTTGCCTATGCATTTTTTTAGCATAAAGTTTCATTGCCTGTTTTTCTCCCTTCTTCACTTTCCGAAAGACATCTTCTACCTCCCAAGTCCACCACACCTGATTAGCAGCCAGCACCATCATGCCTTGGAAGAGTAACATCCAGTCGACTCTATGGGAAATACGTACAGTGAGGGAGTTTTGAGTCTGTTTATTCTAACTGATCAGGACAGGAGAAAAAAAAGGTAAAAGAAAAAAAAAGACATTCTTCCTATTCTTCTATTCCTGCAACAACTACAACATGAGCCGAAGTTTACAGAATTCTATCAAGGTATGCTGTAGTATTTCTCAAGCCTAAGGAATACTCTGATAGAAAAGCTGCCCATTCCACGTGTAAAGATTGCAAAGCAGAATTCATAGTGAGCAAAGCATACTGCGCACACAACAGTAAAAATAAAAACTCAAGACTTACAAAATTAAATATGATAGATAACACGATTTTTTCTGGTCAGTTAAAATACTACATATGCATGTATTCATATCCTTCCACATACAGAAATACAGGCTGAATTGTGTAAAAATGAAAAAAAAAAATTTTCTGTATCTCTACAGGCTCATAATAACATGTAAGGCATTTATGATATCCCTGAAACTGATTGTTTCACCTGCTTCTGTCTTCACAGTATCGAAAAATAGCTTCCTTAGTAAGGAGTCTGTTCGTTCGTCTCATTTCTTCTAGCACTGCTGTCATCCAAGTCTCCACTCTGCCTTCTGCAGCTACAGCCTGACGGAACTCCATCACCTCCCCCTCAGCTGATATCATGGCTGTTGCAATTTTCTTATCACCATCACCATCCTGAAACCTCAGGGAGGCTATGTTATCATACATCTGAAATGCACCAACAAAGAAACTCAGTGGCATTTTAGAAACAAAGCTTCAAAGACTTAAATGTATCTAACCCCCATTTAATCTTGAAAGAAGATTTCAGTGGAGTCTAAGAAAAATGGATGTGACTGTAAGTAATGAAGTACAAATGCTGATAGCTCAGCAGCCCCAATGCAGAGTAAAGAAGCAGACAATCTGGCCCAAATTACATTGATTTTCTTTTCTAGAAAATAAAGATCTTTATCTTCAACAGGAAGGTTCTTTAATGATTGATCATTCTGGTGTATCTTGAATGTTCCTCTACCAGCGCTCCTCTACTGTAACTGCTCCTGGCCAGTATGAGAGTCAGGAGAGACTATCGATCAGATTTGATTTGGTTATTTCAATAGAAGCTTCTTCAAGATGCTGCCAGGATGTATGCAATAAATATTAGTGCACCCTTAACAGCATGTACAGTATAGTCTGTTAAACTTTTTAAAGCACCTAAAAGCACAAGGCACTGTGGAAAGCCAGACATTGTACCTTTATCATGTGTTCCTGGACACAAAGTGGGTTACTGCTGCCAAGAATACTAAGCAACTCCTCATCAGATATGAAGAAAAATCTTGGGAAAGCATTTCGCTTGGAATCCAGATAATCATTCAAGCTTTTCTGACATTTCTCCAGCACATCATTTATATGATGGAGGTCTGACAGACGACCTGGGGCTTCACAGGACTTTTTTATTGTTGGTTCTTTTACAGTTTCTTCCATTATCTATATAGGGAGAAAAGGAAGTTTAGAAATACTAAACAGCAATGGACTATACTAAATTATATTTAACTAGTGACAAAGCACACAAGCAGCACAAGCAGTATAGGTTCTTACAGAGTCAATTAGACAGTTTTAAATATGTTTTTCTATTGCTGCAGTGCTGTATGAAAACATGAAGACAATATGCTTTCAAAGCTGAGAGCATGGAGATACTACTGTAAAAGCAAGTGTAAGCATGAGAAGCCTGTATCCTAAATTACACCAGCATAGGCATATACCTGACCTTGCTCCTGTACACAGTGGTACTTCAAGTGAAAGACAAACGTAGTATTTCAGAATCACAGTAATATCTCAATTTTGCGGATGGGAAAAAGAAAAGTAAGCCATATTCATAAATGGCAGTATGTGTTCAGTATGGGAACGGTGGCATTACGTTTGTGAAGCTTTTTTAGCATGTATGTAGGTCCTCAATCTATAGAAATACATCTAAGCTTCTTTTTATCATGGCAAAGGTAAAAAGATGTATCCAATGAAAGCAAAAGGGGATTCTGCCTTCCCAGTACTGCCAGCCTCTGGCAGATCACACCTCTGCCCAGCTCAGCTAAATCAGGAGAAATCTGCATATGACAGATGTGAAGTAAAACACCAGAGTTCCTGGGTTCCCCAATTTCGTATTAAATTCATCATAACATATCATTCTCAGAATTACAAATTACATAGAAGACCACAGCTAAGTATGAAACTGGAAGTAAAACACACTAAGTAATTATGCTGATCATAAGTCAAGTCAGTTACTTGCCTTTTTAAAAGTTCTGTCTACACTGTCAAATATTTTGGCTTCCTCTGGAAGCTGTGATCTGATATCTCCACCAATAAAGATGCTCTCCAGGTACATCCATTTTCTCTGAACCACCATCCAGATCTAAGACACAAATGTTATCATCAAAGAAAAAAAAAAAAAACAAAAGAAAATAAAAGAAAACCCCAATTATAAATAATGAACATTAATTATTTAGTCCAGCACTTTCCTCCCTACCTCAATTACTTCACCAATCAATGACAGAGTTTTTTCCCAGTGGTGAACAGTTGAAAGGAAAGGACCCACAAATCGACTGCTCAAAACACTCTGAAGATTGACATTGTTGTCATCAAGAGTCTCTAAAATTTCATCTACAGATCCCAGAATAAAGCCTCGCTTCTCTGTGCCTTTGAAATATGTTTGTACAGTGAATTTCAGGTGTTCCCATGTTTCTGCTATGTCCTTCACACCCTGCATGTGAGCATAAAAAGGTACACATTTTAGTCTTCAAAAACTAGAGAACTATAATCTTAGCATAAAAATTAAATCAATTAATTCAGCAAATTTTTTGTACAGATTGTCTAACTCTGGTTTATAAAGGGTCTATTTCAAAATATTATGATGGAAACAGAATGGATCCTTCTTCAGATCGTTTTTTATAGGCCAAACTTGCTTATGTAATAACAGAAATCCAACATGCTGTTGCCAAAGCTAAGACAGATAGAATTCTTTGCCACATGGTAGTTTATTAACAGAGCTATTGCTCTTAGTTGCCATCAGTTACAGCACGGCAGCTCCCTGAAGATGGCTGAACTTGCTGTCATGCCAATACAAAATCTCAAATAAAACATAGACTGTTGTCTTCTATGTTTTTTAGTTTTATTATGATTTTTTGCATTACCTTCTCAATGCTAAGTTCCTTAACAGCAGTTCCCACTATTTCACTGATAACGTGTGAGTGTCTGTGAAGTTCCATAGCAAACATATTCTCCAAAGTGAATGTTTCTGGTGCCATTTCAAAACTTGTTCCTGTTTTCTCCATAAGGTCTTGCCAATGCCTATTTTAAATTGACACATCAACAACTGCACCAACCACCATGACACAGTAAAAATGAAAACAACTGTAATTTAATATATAATAATGAAAGCATGTTTAGCGCTCTACTGTTTAAACAAGAACTAGTATGTTGAATATATAAAGTATCCTAGTCATCGTAGTCACCTTGCATGCTATTACACAAGTTCATCAAGCAGAAAGTGAAGTTTCAAGCTGCAGGATGTGGTATGACCCCAGTAACTGAAATTAAAGGTTCTAACAAAACAAAGTCTTCCCATATAGAGAAAAAGGATTTATATAAACCAAAGCAAACCTTTCTCTTAAAGCTTCATTTTTCAAATCAAGCAACAATGGAATGGAGTCTCGAAAAGCCTTCATTTTTGTTTCCAAGTGATAGGCTACTGGCATACTGCGGACTTGTTTGGGCAGCTTCCGAAGGGCTTTAAGAAATCCTTCGATTCCTTCCTGAAGAACCTGGACATTGAGGTTTATCCAGAGTGTCTGAGACCATTCCTTTTTAGCTGCCTGGGAACAAGGTCATCAGGAGGAAAAAAGTTGTTTCCTTTTAGTTCTGACCAAAACAAACAAAATCTTTCCACTACAGTAGAATCTAGAGACCACAGTCAGGATGCAGATGTAATTGTATTAACATTTTACAAATGGAGAAAAAGACAGGTTCATGTCCGAGACAGGTTCATAGCCAGACATAGCCAGTTGTATAAGAAATAATCAAAAGAAAATATGGAGAACAGGAAAAGCAACCTTAAGAGCATATTTTACAGGGCATTTTAATGCAGATGTAATTGTATTAACATTTTACAAATGGAGAAAAAGACAGGTTCATGTCCGAGACAGGTTCATGTCCAAGACAGGTTCATAGCCAGACACAGCCAGTTGTATAAGAAATAATCAAAAGAAAATATGGAGAACAGGAAAAGCAACCTTAAGAGCATATTTTACAGGGCATTTTAATTTTGGAAAAATAAAACTTATTAAAAAATTGTTTAAGAGCCTGAGATACCCACTGTCACCTGTACACATACTATATCCAAAAGTAGTTCCACTGAAATGATCAGGAGACTTGTGCAATAAAATGCCACCCAATAATTATTAGGGGTAGGGGGAGGTCTGTTCCTATCTGATAAGAGACAGGTTCATAGCCAGACATAGCCAGTTGTATAAGAAATAATCAAAAGAAAATATGGAGAACAGGAAAAGCAACCTTAAGAGCATATTTTACAGGGCATTTTAATTTTGGAAAAATAAAACTTATTAAAAAATTGTTTAAGAGCCTGAGATACCCACTGTCACCTGTACACATACTATATCCAAAAGTAGTTCCACTGAAATGATCAGGAGACTTGTGCAATAAAATGCCACCCAATAATTATTAGGGGTAGGGGGAGGTCTGTTCCTATCTGATAAGAGTATGTGCTTGGTCCACTACGGAGACATTGTTAGTCCTGTACTAACATCATTAAAACTGTTTCATGGTGATAGTCAATTACAGGTCACAGCTTATTTCATAGAATCACAGAATGGTTAGAGTTGGAAGGGACCTTAAAGATCATCGAGTTCCAACCCCCTGCCATGGGCAGGGACACCTCCCGCTAGACCAGGTTGCTCAAATCCCCATCCAGCCTTAGAATATGCAAAGGCTTAGAACAGAGTTGACAGTAACTAGAGGACAATGCAGCCTCTTCTCTCCCTCACCTTTTGTATGTATGTGCATGAACATGTGTGCCTCTGTGTACACACAGTGCAATACTCACTCTTTGTAATTCATAAATTTCATAGATCTGCTTTAGACCTTTCATGTCATTCTGTGCTTTCACTAAGTCAGGGTACACTGTAGTCGGCATGTCAAAAAGTTTCTCAACGCTGCCCAGTTCCAGATGAATTTTTTCCAGTTTTTTCACTTCTTTTTCAAAAATGGCCATGAGTTCCAATCCTGGGACAGGAGAGGAATTTTTTGATAAACAATCCCAGGGATCATGGGTAATAAGTAAAACAGCATTTTCATATAGTCTGTAGAAGTAATTGTACTAACAATGTCACATTCCTGGTTGATAAGTTTGCATGTTAATAAGGAAAGCACAATTTTCTTGTTTTAGATAAAATCTGAAGAATTGTCCAAAGACTTATATTTTTAAGACATCACTTCACATACATTAATCCATTTACCTTTATCAAGATCTTCCCCAACAGCACCAGGCCCCTCGATCATGAATTTATGGAAAAACACATCTATCTCTTTGGTGTAGTCTTCAATTTGTTGCTCTGTAATCTAAAGAGAACAGTGATTAGATTGTTTTCCTTTCCATTTCTATTTCTTTTTTATATTAACTACAAATATTACCTTTGTGAATTTTTTTTTTATGCCTCCAAGGTTGTGATCAAGTTCTGATGCTTCAAAGAAGAGAGCCTCCCACTTATCCCTAATCTCGTCAGCCATCTCTTGCTCTTCTTTAGCTACCTAAAACAAAACAAGTAGCATCTCTCACAAGAAATGATTAGTTCCAAGAAAGTGAGGAATATGTGCTCATATTATAAATTTACAAAACAAGCATTGAAGTGACCTGAATCAGATTTAAACACATGCAATATGGCCATTTTAAAGCGCAGATGCTGTTTTGAGAAAGGGGTTTGGACTATACAACCTCCAGACATCCCTTCTAACTTCAATAATACTGTGATTCTGTAAAATGTCTTAAAAGGAAAACATTTCTTCATTCATATGTGAGACATTTGTGCTCCTGGCTCAAATCTGAAATGTTTTATGAGATAAGGCATAACATGCACTTACTGGAATACTGTACATTGCAAGAGTTCGGTATCTCTCCCAGATGTCCAAATATTTCAGTTCCACCTTGAAGGACATGCCTTTGATTTCTGCAATTGTGCCAAGGATAATTCTCAGATCTTCCAGGGAATCTGGAGGTCTCTTAAGATTCTGTGATAAGCTCTGTAAAAAGTAAAAATAATTCCCAGAAGCAACATTGACAAAGCAAATAGGCAGAATTATAATTATTAGTCAAACACAAAACACAAGTAAATATCATGTAGATTCATTTTATTTAATCTATGTGATAAAGATAACACAAACACACAAATCAACAAAAAGTAAACCCCAGTACAGAAAGGATGTTTTTGCTACAACAAAACAGAAGTTGTAAACAGCAGTTTAAAGTGAACTTCAGAATCGCCAGAATGAATTTTTTGCCAACACAGGAGCGAGACAGTCCTGGGTTTTCATGTTAATACTCTCTTCTGTTTCCCAGCTATGGAGAGAGAGAGCTCACCTCTTCACATATGACATAGCAGAATACACCAGATAGTTTCAACCAATTTGGAGCATGATTCAGATCGTCACCTACTACTCCATGCTAGCTACATCAGACAACAGGAACTAAAAACACCCACCTGAATTTCCTCATGAAGACCAAAGAGTTCTTTTCTTGCAGACTCATTAAGCAATTTTCCAAGTGAAGTCATCCAGCCTTTAGCATTCTCCTGCACCATGTAGACTAAAGGAGCCAGCTGAAGCCTGATACATTGCTCATCTTTAATCAACGGCTGTTGAGTCGCTTCTTGAGCTACCTTCAGATAAAACTGCAACTGTTCATCAAAGGTGACACAAGCAGGCTTTTCTGCAGCTAACCTCTCCGTGACTACGCCTTTGTCTGATTTCCACAGCAGCTGGTACTTCTTCCATGGCTTCAAATACTTGCTGAGAGAAGCCAGGAGTTTGTGGACATTCTGAGTGATGAGAAGAGCCTGTTCCATTATCAGAGGGTTCTGGGAGATGTCACTGTAAAAGCTGAAAGTGATAACTTCATCTTCCTCGACATGCTGAGGAGGGCATTCAATACATGTACCATGCATCCATCGTACAAAATGCTAGAGTTTTCAAGACAGAATTGAAAAACAGTTACTTTATGGAGAGTCATTTTAGTCAAATCATTCATAGAATCATTTAGGTTGGAAAAGACCTTTTAGACAGAGTCCAACCATAAACCTAACACTGCCGAGTCCACCATTAAACCATGCCCCTCAGTGCCACATCTACACGTCTTTAAAATACCTCCGGGGATGGTGACTCCACTGCTTCCCTGGGCAGCCTGTTCCAATGCTTAATAACCCCTTCAGTGAAGAAATTCATCATTAATTAGGAGACGGAAGTGGTGTGAATGATTTCTCAAATCAATTGGTTTTCCCACAGCAAGAAAAGAGGTTACATTTTCCCATAAACTTGAGAGAAGAGTTCATTTCATCCTCACAAAACCTTTCTATGTATTAGTTACTCTGTCTGCTTTTAAAATCTCCACTGAGCAACAACAAAGCATGACACAGAGAAACAGGTATTAGGTTAAACAGGCTGGACGCAGCAGTGGAGCAGAACAGCAAATCTGAGCACAGAACGCACACTTAAGCTAATTTTTGTCATTTCAGGCGACATCTGGAATAATTTCTCCATCAGCACACGGCAGGAACACTGCCACAATATTTGGCTTCTCTTCTGGAAAGCAATTCAATGTGAACATACTTATGCAGGGAAATACTGCCACATATTTGCCAGCAAGCTAGATATTTCATCTGCTGTAAACCTGCTGTCCTAGATGTGTCCTAGATGCCCTTCTCCCAACATTTTCTGAACTGGTTTTTTTGCTGTTTTTGAGGAGAGCCATGATAATGAGAAAGCTACTCACATTCCTTATTCCAATAGCTTATTCACACATCAGAAAGCAACATCTGCAGTGCAATCTGAAAACCATTTCCTTCTGATGTATGCTGATTTACAGAATCAAATCACATTCTTACACTGGCAAAACTGCTGAAAAGTAACAAACAATTTTGCCCGAGTAAAAATTGCATGAAGCTTTATGGCATTTTTTTGTCCTTTTTCATCAGTTTGTAAAATTAGGACAGTCTGTAAAATTAGAACAATGTACTGGATATTTTGATTTCAAAATAAAGCAATAGGAATCTTACCCATGACATTTATGCTTGCCCAAACATAAAGTAAGATTAATTTGTTATAATAATAAACAAACTCTGGCATCAAGTAAATCTTTATCAAAAATCACCTTAGTGACCTCAACACAGTCTCGGATACATTGTAGAGTCATTTTGTCAATCTCACTGGCATTAGGTTGCAAGACTATCTCAGGAACAGATAAAATGGCTTCTGTTTGGAACAGTGGCACATTTGCAAGAACAGCTGCATTGAAAGCCTGCAAATTCCTGGAAAAAGAAAAAAAAACATGTCAAAGATAGTAATAATCAGGTGCTGCCCCCCATGGAAATGCCCAACAGAGACTGAAATTATCAGGTATGTGCTTAGATATGTAAGCAGATCTGTCTGAAATCAGTCACCACCAATTTCATCTGGAAACATTGATGTATATAGGAGCAAAATTGTCTCCCTAATAGTGATTTAATGCAAAGCTTGATTAGCTAAAAGAAGCTATTGGAAGGAAGAAATGGGGACACCTTGGTGCAAAAGGGCCCTGAGACTGTGGTCAACTCTATTGCAAGGGTCCAGCCAAAAAAGCAGATGAAGCTTCACAAGTCAGCTGAGCATGGAGAAAATTACAAAGACATGGGTCATGAGAAGAAGACATGGCTGGGAAGCTTTTATAACCCTGTAATGCTCTATTGTAATAACAGATTGTTTATAATATAAGCCTTTATAATATTTTGCTACAGGAACCTCCTTGGTCCCAACTGATGCAGAAGAGGTAAAGCTAAAATCCAGCAAACCTTGGTTCTTGTACTGGTGTCCCCTGCATTACAGCGCACCCAGACAGCAAGTTCTCAAAATTGTATTCTTTAGTAAAGCAAAACCTTGATTTTAAAAAATAAACCAGGGATATGCAACTACACACACTGCAAAAAATGTATCTTATTTCTCTCTTCTGCCAAGAACATGCCAATATCCATTTTCTCAGAACTCAGGTTTCTCCTGTGTGTTGTTATCAGTGCTCTATTCTTCACATGAAAAAAAACAGTACAAATACAAATGTGTCTCAAACTGCAAATCACTGAGGGGTTCAGAGTATCAGTATACATACTGATCATCAGATCCAGAAAAACACAAAGATGGAAGACTGAAAATCTATTAAAGCAAACAATTGACTTACTTCAGAATTAACTGTGTCAACACCTGATAAATCCTATTTTCCCAGTATGCATAATAGGAAGTTAATTTTGGAGATTTGCCATTATTCGTGTTGGTAAGTTGTCTTTCCACTTTCATTAGCAATTGTGGAATTGCAGAATACTTTCTAACCATGTGTGTCACATCTTTTGCTCTTTCACACTTAACATACTCAAAAAAATCTTTCGCTTCTGCAAAAGATAAAAAAATAACATTGTTCACTGCAAAAGACCTAACAGATTTGCATACTGGAATAATTAGCTGGGCTTTATTTGTGAGCATGAAATTGATCCTGTATACTGATAAAAATATCATCACTTATTAATGCTTAATTTATTAATATTTCAGCCCTCTGATTTTATATGGATTCAATTATTTAATAGCAACCATTAGATGTGAAAGTAACCTTTTTGAGACACAGAGCTGAAAGAAATTTGATCCATCACCCACTCAGTCAAGTGACAGGGAGACAATCGCCCCACTGTAATTTCCATCTGAGGAAACCAGTTCCGTTCAGATGGCCCAGAAGCAGCTGACACTCCATGCAGATTGCAGCTCTAAGGCTACACTACTGCATGCAGCAAGGATCAAGGGAAAGCTAGAGGGAAAGTGATCAGAAGCAAGGTAGACACAAGTTAAATTACCCATTTGTCTCATTGACGCTCTCAGCTTCAGGGTGCTGAATCTCTGCTCGTGTTTCTTCTGCTACACCATGAAATACTACTGTAACTAGTTTTGGTAACAATTAAAAGGGCTGATCATAGCAACTCAAAATGCAAAGTAGCAGACAGAGCAAAATAAAACATCACAGAGCTTGGAAATGAAAATATAAAGACTTACTAGGAAGTTCATCACCAGTTTTTGAAAGCGGAAACTTAAAGAGATTCGTTGATTCTATGAACAAAAGTGTGTTCTTTATGTCTTCAGAGTTATTATGAATCTGATGGACAAGTGATTCAAACTTCCTGACGGCTCTTGTACATCGGGCAATAAAGTCACCAATACCTTGAAATAAATCACAACCATATGCGTTTTATCTCTGAGAATGAACAGATGCTCTACAAAAAGATAGGTTAGATGATTTCTTACCTACTCCTTCGTCTAGCTCCCTTACAGCTGTTATCTAAGAGTCTCTATCCATTTCCACTTAGTGTTTAAATATAATAAAAACATAAGAAATACTCTCCTGGATCAGAGTCTGTCTAAACTACTATTCTAACTCTGACTGCAGCAATAGGATGTACCATTTAGGGATACATTGCTGTCATATGTCATAAAAAACAGATTGCAGAACTGAAGAGATTTTTTAACTGCAAGTCAGTATCCGAGTTAATTCTAAAATAGTATCTCTATTACCTAAACAGCTCCACATGAGTCTTTTGTGCCCTAATTTGAATACTCTGCAGAGTTCTTGAATACGGTCATCAAGAAGTTTGGTTTCTGCTTCATTCATTGTTTCCATTAATTTGTGATAGCGATCCAGCATCTTTTTCAATCCATTTGCATACCTAATGAGCGTAAGAAACACAACAATAACAAAACATAAAATCATGATTTTCTGGAAATACAGCTCTAAACTCAGAACAAAGTGCACATCACTTCTATCATCCCATTCAGACTTCCATACATAGCAAAATTTGCAGTAATAACCACTGAATATGTATGGATTATAAATGCAATTCATTTCCAATTGAAAACAAAAGAAAAATTTCATATGGCTCCTTTAGTAGTTAAATAAACTCTCCTGCCCCAACTCAGAAAAAGTTTTGAAAACAGCCTCAGTTTGAAGCTCATAAGTGAAATCACCAGGTGAAGTTTAAAATCCAGTTAGGGCTCTCATCAGCATACCTGTGCACTAAATGGGGTGAAGTTTAAAATCCAGTTAGGGCTCTCACCTGTGCACTAAATGCCTGTCATAATTTGCGTAAAAGTGACTTACCCAAAGCTGCATGAGAAAAAAACGGCTGCGAGTTTAAATGTTACCTGAAATTGAAATGGCACTAACAATTCATTGCAAAATAAATTACTTCCCTTGTTTTTTCTCAGATTTGATAAGATGTTTATTTGTATGACATTGTCCTACAGGGTGAAGGATGCAGACAGCACCAGAGAAAAGCTTAATAGTGTAATATGGCTGTGAGCAATCTTACCCTTAAAAAAAAGTCACTAAGAGCTCTCACATTCCCAAAATTTAATGGCTCAGGGCCCATTCTGGAGTAAAATCACTGGAAACACTTCTGTAAGTTTGTATGTGAACAGATACTCTGTTACAGACTTACCTAAGATATTTGTCTTCCTGTAATGCCACATATCTTGCTATTTCTGGGACTGGAAACCCTAGTTGTTCCAGGTACTTTGTTTCAATGATAATCTCTCGGAGTACGGGAGAAAAATTCACTACGAAGCGGACACTTTTCTTTGTGGTGACAGGCTCCTCTGTAACAGAGCACTACAACACAAGAAAGGGCAGCAGAAAGGAGAGGAACACCAAGCTTACAATGCAACGAGAAGGTTAGCTTTTGGAGACGTTTGATAAGGCAGTAGCTAAAAGTGAGAATGTCTGACATTCAGAGCTTGTGGAAATGCCTTTAAAATTCAATAGCAACCTCAACATTCTAGTTTCAGAAGTTATACACGACTATCTCTTACCTGAAAGCTGATTACAAGAAACAAACCAAACCACCGCTGTTTACATAAGGCCACAACCAGTTACAACAGAAATCCATGGGGAAGTTCATCGCCAGACAAAAGTTTTGTTAGAAAAGGATTCTGCATGGGAACCTACCTCTACCTCACTTCAGTTCCAAGTTTTGTTGTAATGTCCCAAAGATGTTGCACCAATACCCCAAAATTAAAAGGAATTACAGCACAGAAGACAACAGAGAGAAAGAACATTCACCCATTTGCCGGGTCATTCAGCAACTATGTCTTATAAAGGAGAACAAAAAATTCTGAGCTCCAAACTTTTAAAGAATTTCCTTTCAAAACCTGTGTTTAAAATACTGTTCTTAGAAATATGTCACTGACCATCAGATAGGTTTCAGTTCTTCCCTATAAAGGTGTGATATACTACCTTCCTGTATCTCACCTGCTCAGCAGTCTCTGGATTAACATGGGTTGCAGCCCCATCAGTGGCAACAGTCAGCAGAGTATTTTTCAATAACAGTGGGAGAACGTGTTCTGTCTCATTTCTCCAGTGACTGTATTTATGATCTTCATACTCTTTCATCCTCTTGGCCACTTGAAGATAAATTTGTTTTACCTAGAAAGGAAAATTCTGCATAATTAATTTTAAAGACCATGAAAAATGTTCATCTAATCTGCCTTAATATGCTGTCTTAATATGGTTTCTAATTTTTATTAGATGAGAGGGCAAGTAATGCCTTGTAATTAATACAGGTGATGGAGATTTTAGGCTCTTGAATTCTGTCATTGATTCCATCACTGTCTCTCAGGGAAATGGTGGGAAGGTCATGTCTGACATGGCTTGCTGTGTGCAAAGACATTCTTGAAACTTCACCTCACATAAGAGCTCTTCTACATCTTTAGAAGAAGGGTATGAAGAAAGTATTTTTTCCTTCATTAAATATCAAAAAACTAACATACTTCCTTTCCATGTTCACTAGCAAGCAAGCCCTCTACTTCTTGAAATCGAATAATAGTGTGTTTGATCCGATAGAAAAGGGATCGGGACCAGTATATTGCTCCAGCCACTGGAGGTTGATTCTTATACAAAGGTGGATCCTTGAGGTTCTGCACAAACATTTGCTTAACATTTTCGACCTAGAAGAGAAAGAAATATTGCAAAGAATCATTTCTCCCCTTGCTTGTCCATGGTCAGTATCTAACATGCTACAAAGCATAAGCTCTGAAGCTAATTCCAGCAGTAGAAGAAAAACAATTCTTTCTTTTTTTTTTTTTTTTCCCATCATCTCCTGTTTGTATTCACTGCATTACAGGGAATGTCTTCCTTTCTATATCCCATGGAATTGCCATTGTGGCAGTATTTTCTGTAAGATCACATTTTATCGTTAAACTCAATGTTCTTTGAAATATCAAGACAAATGCTATGACATGAAAAGCTTTACAACACACAGGCTTCAACGTGTCAGAAATTAGTGCTGCCTTCACGGTTGATCTCTGACACCTTTTGGTAATACCATGAACTTGTTGTCCACCACAAAAAAGCTGTAGGGTGTGAAAGATGTATTTTCTTAGGCAGGGCTACTGTTGAACTGCTGCTCACAAGGTGAAGGACTAGCCACAAGCCTTGTTACATTCAGAGTCCATGCAAACATCTTTCAGTCCTTATACAGTGCCACATATACATAGCTATGCACATCCATTTTCACAAATTAACCATTTCTCCATTTAACCATTAACTATTTCTCTAACAGGCTCCAAAAAACCTGAGAGTAATTATTATGTTTATTTTGTAGAACTTGTCAGTCTTTCAGGTAGTAAAGGAACACTACTTAGACATATACATGGATTTATGAATTTCACTAATTAAAGAACTTCATGTACTACATAAGAAACCCTTAAATTAAATACCTCTTTACAGTATTGGTCCAAAATATCATTGAACTTCATCATCAACTGCTTATTAATAGTTTCTCGAGAGCGGATGTTTTTGAAGTTTAACAGCATGTCAAAGGCAGCTTCTGCTGATCGAAGGGTCTTAAAAGATTCATCAATAAAGTTTTTGGTGTCTTCTTCAATAACCTAAACAAAGGAAGAAGGTGAAGGAATCCTATCACTTAGAGATTCATCTTGCAAAACCAAGAAAAGAAGGTTAAATGAAAATACTTTTTTATAATAGTGGTCAAGCATATTTTTACTATTTTCTGTCTTATAAATTACTAACAAACTGATGGCTTTTCAGTAAACTGCAGGAAATTCATGTCAACTAATGTGTCTGCTGGGCAGGAAAAACATTGTAACAATTTGTACTTTGTGGGTATTCTTAGCTGAGGGGTGAAGGACTGAATGAATCCAGAAAAGGAAGTTTTACTTCTTTGTAGGACATGATTGAGACACGTCAGCACATGAGGACAGGGAGCTCATATGTAGCCTCTGTTCACGCTATAGCGATTCTGCCAATGAACAAAAAGTGTGCCTCACCATTTTTAAGATAAAGTGAAACTATAAACAAAAACAACTTGGAAACCAAATACTGACTTTTAAAATGGTCAAATTCCTCACATTTTCATTTACATATTTATTCGTATATTCTTTTCTTTAGCAAACTTACATTTTCTTTAAATGAAAACGTTAGTATTCTAGAAGGAATTTGTATATAAGAAGTAATGGGGGAATCACAGTATGTGATACTTACTGAAACGTCTTCTTTAAATTCTTCCACAATTAATTTCCAGTCATGTGCATTTTCAATGCTAAAAGGGTCAAAAGTCAGTTCTTCCATAGGACTAGTTAGTTCATTTACTGCTCTCATTATATCATCAACACGCTCTGGATCCCCTGTAACAGCTTTCAGTTCAGGACCAATTATATTGTAAAACTCTTCAATGACCTGTTAATTCAGAAGAACATATCAGAAAACTGTATTTTTCATGTGTTTTTTCCCTGCCATTTAAGATATCTTTCTGATACTTCCTTAAAAAAAAATAAAAACAACTCGGAGAATGATCAATTTGTGCTGTGATTTACATTTCATATACTAAGTAGTTTTAAGTAGTTTTATGGAAATAAAAAAAAAGCCTGTGAAACAGTTGTTACAAGCCTGTATGTTCATAACAGCAATGTACAGAGTAATATCTTTCCTCAACCAGTACTTTGAGAAGAGTTATTTCATCTCAAATGTTAAGTGCAGCTTTGTTGGAATCAAATGCACTGCTCAGGTCTTAAACACAAAACCACACACAAAACTAAAGGCTCTTAACATTTCAACAACTACAACACAAAATAATCTTCTCTACAGAACAAGACACTGATCACAAAACCTCTTTATTTATTGTCTATATTACTACCTGCAACATATCACACAGATCTTGACAGATTGAAGCCATATAATCTGTTTTTTCAAATAAACGTTTTCGGTCAAATTCCCAGCGTTCTCTTCCTGATGCTTCAATTTCAGCACGAGCAGCAAAATAACATTTCCTCCATTGTTCAAGAGTGCTTTTGGCATCCACTAGTTTCTTTTTTGCAGCAGCTCTATCTTCTCTATCAATCAAATCAAAACAGTTAAGATACTATAAATAAAAGGACTATAGATAGAAAATTGTATCTCAACTGGATTAATATACCCTGGTTTAGCAGCTTCTAATTATAAAAGATCTAGACAAAACTTGTAACTGTGAGGTCTTTATTTTCAATGTGACTGAACTTTGAAAGGAGATATTATTTCAGTACTGATTTTGATGGTATTTATGCCACTTTTTTATCACTCTAATTCTATTGGCTTTATTAATTTATGTCCTTTCAAGGTAAAAGAGGACAAACACCTATTTCTTCAGGGCTGATTCAGTAATCCATGAAAATTACAAAAGAAATTGACTTTTAATTGACCTTCTAATACAACTTCAGATAGTAAAAAAATGCTGAGACCTATTGGATGAAAGTGTTATCTAGTGCACTTCCTGTAAGACAAATGAAACTTGTAATAAATACAGCCCAGTTAAACAGGAATCCAGTACTTACTTAAACAGTGTGTGTAAATCCACAGCTTTGTACACTCTTTCTGAAATTTCCCATGCAATTCGTTCCATGAGTGATACCATCTGCTCATCCTTGTTGTAACGCCATGAAGCACCCCATACTATTCTCAGGGTATTCATCAGTGTAGGAATTGTATCCAAAACAACATTAAACCCAGTGCCATGTGTTAAAGTCTATTAAGTGTATTATAAATATCGTGAATAAGATGTCAGGAAAATACACAGATACATATTCTATAAACCAATATTTTTAATATAGATACTCAAAGTTAAGAAAGTCTGTGACATTATTAAACAAATAACCCAGCAAAGGAAACATCCTGGTGCCTAAGTAACACACTTGGTTAAGAGTGTGCAAATTCTCCCAATATTTTTTAGGTCCTGTCTCAATAATATTCTCTTTTCTGTAAAAGATGTCCCATGACAGGTTTTGGCTTAACTCTTTATTTGGATGTTTGAAAGATCTTCAATAAAACTTAAGAACTGAGACATCAGCTGTAATCAATGATAGAAGGTACCTCAAAAATGGAGTAGAGAAATCTTTATTTTCCCCAATTCAGCTACGCTAACAAATTTTCCCAAGCCTGTAATTTACAAACCAAGTTGTTCACAGCTCTCGGCTTCTGCTTTCAATTATTAGAACAACTGTTATTCAAGCAAAATAACCAAGCCTTTTTTTTTCATTAAATATAAAAAAGCTAGAGTGTGTCTTTATTGCTGATAAAAAGTAAAAACTAAACAAGAGATGATTATGTTAACAGAGAAACCAAACTCAGGTACCTACAGTTAAAACTTCACAAAGTTTTCTTAAGGATACATACCTTCAAATGGTGTTCGAGAATCGAAAGAAATTTAACATTCTCCAGAGCTTCCACATGATGTTTTCTTAGGTGACTTAAGACTATCCGTAAATCTCCAGTATGCTGAGATTCAGCTTCCTGTAATATTTCCAAGACTTTTTGCACTTCTGGAAGCTTTGTCTGTTCAATAAGAGCACTTAAATTTTCATTTCTTTCGCGCCAGAGGTCAATTTCTGCAAGTGGACCATTACCCTACAAGTAATGTGGAATAAAATAAAAATTCTAAACTGCCATTACATAAGAGTGAAAACCTATAACCAGCACTATATTTGTTCCTTCTTTTCAATATGCTGTATGCTGAAAAAAACCTGATATGATTCAACCATGCAAAAAAGACAGAAGATCCTTGAAATCAAAAGTTTTACACACACTGAAGGGAACCCCTTCTGTGGAGTATATCCCTGAGTTGGAGCTGGAGAGTCCAGGCTTGCAAAAGCTTAAGCCCAAATAACTTGTAGACATGAAATCCCTTAGCATGTTTAATGGTATTACTCATATGTGTAAGTGTTTGCAGAATCAGAACCTTACAATTGGATTTTTTTTTTGTTTGAGAGAGTTTTTTCAAGCAAAAATATAGTGATGCATGAAAAAAAAAATCACTGCAGCTTTTAATATTTCATGGCTATCTTTAGAAGGGTGCAGATAACAAAAGTGCCTTAGTTTTCCACAGATATCCCATGCGGGTAGGAACTGCAGTGAGTTACTCTATATTCTATTTATATTCTATTTCCCAGAGTCACACAGTTACTCGCTAATTTTGTTCTACTTTACATCAATTAGTAAATGGCTTTCCAACAATCAAACATGAAGATGGATTAAAAATGAGCAGAAACCATTCAAAGAGATTCTTGTTGGGAAATGAAGTAATGTCTTTGGGAATAAAAGCAGCTGGGTGTTATAGGCAACATTACCTCTGGAACCTTTTTCATTTGTTCCTCTACAGCTATGTATATTAATTTCTGCAAGGTCATTGCATAACTTTCCAGAGCTTCAACCACTTCTGGATCTGTGGCAAGAGCAGTCACTTCTCTATCTAAATTTACAGTTGGCATCTCCAGTATAATATTTCCTATTGGAAGAAAAGGCACATAGAATTGTCTTGTTCCATCAGCATTAGTAAAGTACAATCACTGAAATGGTTTATGCCTTCTATCTTCTCAGCTGCTGAAGAACAGGTAACATACTGCCTGCTCTGCCTATTTGAGAATATAGCAAAAAGCATCCAGTCGCTTCACAGTTACACAGTGCAAAGAAAGATACATTCCTAGAATGTTTACCCTCTCTCCTCTTCTTTCTCCAGACTGTTTGAAAGACTATTGCTGATTTCATCCATTTCTCCATACTGCCTGCTATGCTTCAGGGCAGTAAAAATACTACTGTTATCAGCAAAGAGAAACTTTCATCAGGTCTGGAGCTTCCCCCAAAACTGTATGTATTTGTGATTCTATATAAAGCCATTCCTAGGTGAACCTCTTTCTATTGTCACATACTCTAAAAACCACAGCGCTGGTGTAGGTAAAATGCTCGCCTTCAGTCTAGTCTGCTGAGTAACACTTAAGAATTTTTGCCTGTTCATTTGAATCTCATTCCTCATCTGAATATTACCATTTTCCACAAGCTGTTCTTTCTTTTCTGCCTTGGGTAAATTCCCTTTTTCAGAATCTGTGTTTTCACTAGTTTCCTCAATCTGTAGCTGACTAAAGGAGACAGCTGGTGAAAACGCCTGTAATTCAAACAGGTACCACAGATTAGATGGGTCATATTAAAAAAGAAAACAATAAAAGTCAGCTTACTAGCAATTCACTTAAGCAATGGATAGTTGTTCTAAAATTTAAGTGCATGTCCTTCCATTTTACCTCTTTACCATCATTCTCTCTACCTCAGGTTCTGCAGGGGAATAGCTCCAGCATGCTTTTACAAAAGTCAATCGCCACAAAAATAGAGGTATCTAGTGTCACACTCTTAAATGTTTCTCATATACAGCCAGGCAATGAAATAATGCCCATCTCCACATCTTCACAAAAATTTGGGAATCAAAATCTCAAATAAGGATTAACACAAACTTCATTTTGGCATAGGAAGGTCACACATCAAATAGTAATATTTCTTATGCATATTTCATATTGTCAGCAGAATACTAAATAAGCAAATCACTCACAGAAACACTCAAGACTCCATATATAAAAGCTGTTACACATTCACCTGTGAGATGGCATTCTTTAGCATCAAAAGAGAATCACCAGTCAGTACACCAAACTTTATCACTTCAGGAAGAACCTCATTAGCTTCATTCAGGTCACTAGGTTCAGCAACTCTTTCTAAACAGTATACAAACAATTAGCATATATCCAATTATTTAATACAGAAAGCATAAAGCACAAAGTCCTTTCCATAATAAGCTAAAACTCCAGTAAAACTTAGAGTCATCTGGCAAAGTCTTTACAAATCAGCCGTATTGTTAGGAAATGGTTTTCTGTTCAAACAAAACAGATTTGAACTCCTATTCTACAGACAGACCAGGGAAATTTTGCACAGAACTGCTGTAAAATGACCAAATACACTATCATAATTTTATTTTTTTCTCAATTGTCCCGTTTCAACAAAAACTCAAGCTAACAGGCACATACAAAACACTCTGTAGCTTCAAAAAATGCATGTTCCTGCTTGGTGAGCCCACATAAATGTTTACACTGGGGCCAGTCTCTGGCACTAAATTAGAGTTAACATACTGTTGATTTTTCCTAGACTTATGTATAGAAATAACTGTTTGCTTTTGCATAGAAGCTGTTTCCTAAGGGGCTAGAACTAGATACTGAGGTCTGACTGCGACCTGACCAGAGCCACTACAGACACTGGAATAAATATCAGAATAAAACATACTGCTGTTGTGAATCAGAATTTGAATCAGGTCAGGAAGTCTGATAACCCAGCTGCACTTAGCACTACCTTATGGTCTAACTCTCACATACAGCTCCTCATCCTCAAACACTGTACACAGTTCTTGAAGTTGTAGTAGCTAAATCTTCTTAGTTCCTCTGAACGCAGCTTCATCCTCGCTGGTAAAATGTGGGAGATATGTTACCTCCCATAAAATTAATATAAAGATCATTCCTGATTCCTAGTTCTACTGTGAGAGTATTTGTACCCAGTTAATTAAGCTGGATATGCACTATCCCAAATCTCAGTCACTATCACCTTTTCTCAATGTGAAGTAAAGTTCAGTGTGACACTGAAAACACTGAGCCTGCAGTTATTCAGGGCACATACCTTTGGCATCTCTCAGAAAATATACAGTAAAATTTGATACAAACTCTTTGGGAATTTCATCAAGAGCCACATGGAAACACACTTTGTCAACTTGCTGTTCCTGTAGCTTAAACAGAAAATAAAAAGGAAGTATGAGTAGTATAACGATTACTGCTTGCTGCCACGTTTCTTAACAGAAAGAAAATGTTGCATGCTGTCAGCAATAAGACAGAATCATTAGTTTAGCTCCACTATCTTCACATTTGTGCCCAAGTAAACTCCTAACATAAATGAAATGTTAGAAAAATCACTCAGCTAACAGTAAGTCATCAGCTTTGGAAACAAGTGTTAATTTCCAGACCAACAGGACTAAGAAGAGCATTAGAGCTTGAAACAGAAGAAACCAGAAAGCACTTAAATGCCTGCTTCCCCCCGCCCCCGTGCCTTTCTGAAACTGTGCAAGCATGTACTCCCCTTCCACCTGCATCTCAGTCAGAAACCGACTCTAGTTAGAAACCACAGACTCCATCCTGACCATCCAATTAGGTAGAACACTTGGGGTACAAAAGCCTCTCCTCACTGTTCCTGACATGCTTCTCTCATGGTGTCTTTATCCAGTGACTATTTTAATTGCAACTATTCTTTTGCAAGCAACTCTGGGAATAGTTAATGCCTGAGTAACTCTCTGCTGCATTTCCTCACCAAAAGTCAATGTTTTGCCAAGAAAATTATCTTTGCAGTGTTTTTTCAGTCAATGGCAGAGGCTGTGGCAGATACCACAGGGCATCGCTTTTGAATGGAAATTCCCGTTCTCATAAAATGTTCTGTTCTGCTCTGAGTACTTGCTCTACACTGTACCTCCTTAATTTGCCTACCAGTTTTACTGAAACAGTTACATCAGAAAGCCAGCATCTTCATATCCACAACAGAACAGAGTGAAATACAACACTTACCTGAGGTGTGTGTTCCATATTGTCAGTTGTAGATATTTGCTCCAGTTTACCCAATTCAGACTGACTAGAGAGAGCTGATACGTGACCTGACACACTTTCATTGTCTGTAGGCTGTAGAGGGGATGCCTTGCTTTTTTGAGTCATACCTAAGAAAGAATAACACAAGAGAATTCAATTAAAAAACAGGTATTCTGTGCATAAAAGATGGATCCTTCCAATTTTTTTCTCAAAATAAATGACTGAGCATTTTCTTCCATCTTCAGCATCACCTTTCAACAATGGGCGATCAAACCCTGGTGTTAATTGTACATTTTCCCATAGGACAGCACTATTGCTGAAGAACTGAATCCAAATATGCAAGTGACTATACTGCATTCCACAAGTAACTGGGCTTTATTTAGAATATCCTTACCAGCATTTTCCAACCCAATTGGTCTTTTATGACAAAATAAGTAGATTAACACATTTCAAGGTTAAAACACTTTGTAAAAGGAAATGCAAACAATCAGGGTTTCATTGTGCCAGATCTACGATGTGGAAAATGTTTATAATTATGTCGTGCCCACTGAGATGATGGTGAAAACACCGTAATACAGGAACAACTGCATGAATTCCAGTGCCAGTCAAGAATTTCAAACTTTATTTTATACTGTCTTTCAGAAGGTACACCATGTCTTCTTCCCCTTTCAGCACAGGCTTCTAGACACTTAAAAGGTGCAAAAAGGTATGGCTGCATCCCCAACTGGATCCTTTGTGTGCTGATATTATTATCAAGCAATAAATAATTTTCTCTGTCTTACTGCTTTTGAGCATTAACCTGCAGCACTGCAGCTGCCTCCATTCAAAAGTGCAGAGTGGGAAGTTGAATTGTATCATTCCTTTAGTCTACTTACACCCACACCATGCTTCAGCACTTAACTTTCATGGTTCTATCCTTTTTTGCACAGTATGAATAAAATTTTTTTTACGGATATAAAATACCAGGCCATGACTCTTTGCTTCTGCAAGTAACTGTTTCAGAAGCATGTGGGAGTTACATAGATACTGACAGCACAGAAGAGAATTGAATCTCTGAGCCATAGAAAATCATTGCTCCCTTCTGACACCCTTTTTATCACTTTTCCTTCATTTTTTTCCAATTTTTTTTGTGAAAGGCTTCTCTGCCTGCAGTTAAAGTACTAGACCTATCTTAACTCTTTACAGGACCGCTTTTATTCTCAATAAACTACATCAGAAGAAAGCAAAGAGCTTGCAACTCTTAGGACAAGGGGAATGAATTAATTCCTACTAAAGGGAACTCATTTCATTTATTATAATAAAATTAATCTCTAACAATCTGAAATTACAAGGCCAGTAAAAGATGTCTTAGACAAAGACTGGATGCTTCCATCCACTGCATCCAGTGTCCTTGTGGGTTGATTTTGTTCATCCCAGTCAGCCTTTCTCTAGATAGGTTTCTCTCAAGCAAACAACCTGCGGCAGAAGGTCCTCAGAAAATGTTACTTAGCCACACTGCCCAGGACACCATCCACAAAAATCAGATCATCTTTCATGGGAAAAGAAGCTGTTGATTATACAGCTGGATCTGCTCACGAGAGCCATCTTAGCTAGTCACGTTTAGCCCCCACAGCAGTACAGCCTGCAACAATTACACTTTGGCCACTCAAACCACCTACTTCCTTCCAACGCCACAGAGGAGGCTGTTTCAGTCAACTGCTCAGGAAAGTGGTCATCTGCGCCTTCCTCTGGTGGCTCCTCTGCAAACTCTTCTGTGTCAGCTGTGCCTGCACACACACAAAATGGCAGGAAAGCACGATGGAACCACTCTGCAGTGGGGATGGCACAAACCCCACCGAGGCACAACCAGAGAGAAGAAAGGGCCTAGAAATGGGTGGGATAAAAGGGAGGATTGGACACTGCCCTAGGGATAGAAAGGCAGGGAAAACGGTAAGGTAATAGAGGTGGGACAAACTGGGGGGCTTGAGGGAGGGGGAAACAGGGAGTTAGAGAGGGAAGGACGGAGTGAAGGGGCTTGCAGTCAGGCAGTGCCCAGGGGAGGGCTGTGCGGGCCGGGGCCTCACCCGCTGCCTCCTCGCCGTCCTGGCGGCGCCACTCGGCCCGCACCAGCAGCAGCGTCGCGCCCGCCTCCCCCTCATCGTCCCCCTCCTCTGTGCCACGGTCAAAAAAGCGCAGCACAGCCCGTCCCTCCTCGCCGTCGCCGCGGTTCAGCAGCTCCTCGAAAGGCGCCGGATCGGTCAGTCCCAGGGCGGCGAGCGCTCGGTCCCGCAGCCACTGTACCCGCACATCGTCCAGGATCATGGCGGCGACCCCCGGGGCCCGACAGACGCCTCCCGGTGGCCACGGCAACGGCCCGGGGCGGAGCGATGGCCACCGCCCGCCCAACGCCCTCCTGAGGGGACCGCCTCGCGCCCAACGCCCGCCTCGCGCTTCCCGCCCTCCCCCTCAGGGGCGTTCCGTTACCTCAGGCCGGGGGGAGCGCGGGGAGCGGGAAGGGCGGCCCGGCCGGAGGGGTGCAGACCCACCCGCCTCAGTGCTGCCAGGGGGAGGGAAAGGGCAAGTACAAACATAAGGGCCCGCTCTGAACTGCACAAACGAGGTTTTTTTTTTATTAGTCATTTGTATTAAACGAGAGCAAAATTTAACTTAGGCAGTTCATATGGCACAGGTGTTAAAACATCGTGGTGATATCCCCCTTTTCACACCGATACAAAAAATAATACAAAACGACCTCCTTTCTGCCTATTTGGTGTAAACTTTGGTTCAACATCAGGTAAGTAACATGGTGCATGTGTCCTTACAGCAGAACTTAAACACAGCTGGAGGCCAATCATTCATTCCCCATGCAAAAATTACTGGAAGAGACCATCCTGTAAAAATGGAACCTGGGATAAAAACTTATAGCAGGGAGTTTGGTTTGCATTTATTTGTGTCCTCAC
The DNA here is from genome assembly GCF_001431845.1 of Calidris pugnax. NCBI lineage: Eukaryota > Metazoa > Chordata > Aves > Charadriiformes > Scolopacidae > Calidris > Calidris pugnax. The sequence continues at coordinate 2,433,672 of NW_015090783.1, read as the reverse complement.
CCAGGCAGGACAAGGCTTTTTCCAAGGCTTTCACCCACCAGGGTCAGGGCCCGTGAAGGGCTGCACACAGCAGTGTTCCAGAAGGGATCAGAAAACACCCCAGGGAAATAAGCGGGTTAAAACTTCCCCTTTCCACCTCTAATCCTGCCTTCTTCCATCATATTAAATACCACTGTGGCTTCTGAAAGGTTAAAGAAATAACTGAGCAGAATTCAGAATAATTAACACTTTCGGTGCATGTAAAAATTTACATTTCATAATCCTTTTGGAAGAGATACTGAAAACACACATGGCTTCTTGTTGCATTGCTGGATTGTTCCCAAGGTGGAAGAGATGGTAGCTTAAGTATGCAAATAGTAACGAATATTTAATAAGATACTTAAAAGTAATCATTCAAGAAAATAAACAGCCTCAACAAAAAAAACACGCCTACACTGGTTTTAGGACAAGCAGTAACAACTTTTTTTTTTAAGAATAAAATTAATTTACAACATTAGTTTATCAAGAAAAATGTACATTTTATATCTATATACTTTACAAGATGCTCCAGATCTGCTATGTATTTCTATGGGAGGTATATGTTACAGAATTATTTGGCTGCATTATAAGGCAATCAGTGAAGAACACTTTGTCCTACAAGAAACCATTCATAGGTGAGATCCAATCACATGATTATTTGCAGACAATTCCAAATATTTCCTCTGACAGCAACCAAACTATGCCGTATCATCTTTATTAAAATGTAAAGAAATGTGCTTAAAAGAGAAAGGCGTAAACTTGTATCCTCCACCAGAGTAGAATTTGTTCTGAAATTCCACCCTGAAACGAGACAGAAGAAAAACAAAAACAAAACAGAATCTGTAAATTAATCCAAAGTGACCGGTTGTCAAGGGATAGAACTGTGAAACGCAAGAGGCTGAACAAAACCAACCCTAATCCTGTTACTTTCACTTTCTGTGCACACATTTAACTTTCCTGTCACAGACCCAGGGGAATGTTTCTCAGACACCCAAACACACCGACATTGAGCTCTAATGGCTCATTTCTCACTTCTTACTCTCATTTGTTTTTGAGTTAGTTGCAGATAATTGTTTTGCAAATATACAGTATCATGAGGACAATACTCTGTAATGCACACAACTCTGCCTCGTGTTTTTTATACTATATGTCTGCCTTTTCTTACACTGTAAATTTCATCAGGTTTCAAAGTAAACATTCTCTGAATCCGCTTCAACATGCAGAGCTCATGATATCAAGAAAGGATTAAAATACTTGAAGGCTAGCAACCCCGCTCTAGCAAAAGTCTTCTCACTAATATAAATTAGTTCTGAAGTGATTCAGTGATGTAATCAGACTTAAATTAAAAATACTTACCCACATTACTAATATTCTATAGTATGAAAACACCAGAATACTATAAATCAAACATATTCATAGTTTGCACCAAAATAAACTCTGAATGTGGCAGAGGTTAATAGGCATCAGAAGCCAATATAATATTTGAATTTACTGAAAAATTCCATACACATAATCATATTCAACTGACAAGCCATTTATTTAATATGATTAAATAAATCATATTAAATATGATAAAAAATATGATCAAATAAAGCCATTTATTTAATATGATAAATAAATCTATTGAAGTAGCATAGGTTATAGAATTTTACACTTTTCTTTTTATTAAGGGACCTAATATTCTGACACAAAAATTCTTCTTAAACAAGCCAGTATACATTAAAGTGGTGTAAAGAAAAAATGAACTTACCAGTGAAGTCGTATAGCATGGAGAAAAGCAGAAAGCCCCTCCATGACCAAAAGAATAAAAACCGTTAGCACAGCAAAAAAGGCTAGAACAGGGACTAGCAGTAAGACACCGTATGTTGTATCCACACGAAGACCCACTCTCATCACCATTTGCCACAGAACTTCTGATAACTCTATTAAAGAAAAGTTTTCATAGTTACTGTTGATACTGCACACATTCACCCAGTGAGCTGCTCTGACTGACCTGTATTCCAGTTTAAACAGTACTACGGGATCTGCTGAACATGGCAACCCCCTGCCCCAGTTACTTGCCCCCTTCCCTCCCCCAAAACACTTGAAGACAATCTCAGCTTCAAAATAATATCTAATGATGGCAACATTTTACACCATGACACCATTAGCAAGATGATTTCATAGCAGTATCACTTCAAAAGGCCAGCACCCCTCTAACCAGCATAAAAAAAAAAAATCCAGACATGAAAAAAAATAACCAATATCCCCCCACACTTACGTGCATGAGCAAGACTTAATGCCCAGAGTCTCAGATAGGAGGCCGTATTAGAAATACATCCTAAACAGTATTCAATGGTATGAATTGCTTGATTCATAAAGACATCTGCAAAGTTAAGCTAAAATATAAAAATACATTAGGAAAGAACAAAAACATTCATCTGCAAACCTTAATATAGTTAGAAGAAAAATTCCATAAAAGGGCAATATGTTGATTTCATATCAAGTAAAAAAAAAATAAAAAATCTGCTGTGCTTAAGATTCTTATTAGAGAGACAACATTAAAAAAATAAACAACAGATGCTATGGTTTTCCAGTTAGTTTCCTCAGTTACTTTGTTGATAGACAGAAGTCAAAGCAATTTATGTTTTCCACAAGGAATATGATTTAATACTTGAAAACTCTAAGTAGTAAAACCAGTCATGGTTCTAATTCCTATTCCATTGATGTCGTAAGTTTACAATGTCAATTTTTACCATCTTTAAACCCAAGATTAATTATTAGTAATGCTAGTGATTAACTATGTTCATACTGTAAACTCTAAATCTACCTGTTGCTAAAACTATGTTCATACTGTAAACTCTAAATCTACATACCTGTTGCTAACAAAGAGTTCCAAGACTAATATTACTACAAGTTTCAACATTTACTTTGCATGGAATTATGACACATTTAAGCAAACAATTCTTGCATTTTCTATCCATAAGAAGCAAGTGAAGCAAGTACTATACATAGTCTGCATATTGGGAAACTGAAGCAATCTTTTGTCTTTCAATTCACATGAAATCAGTAGAATCAGTCAAGACCTTTAAAGATTTGGCAGCAATAGCTGAGGACTATGAACACAGCTCATGTCTCCTAACCCCCATTAGCAATAATCCTCATCACAAGATGAGGCAGGCATGAAAAGACTTTTGTCTGGATGAAAAGCCAAGATTAATTAACAGGAAGCTGGGCGGGTTGTCCTCTTGCCTTAATTTTAAGAATCCATAAAACCATACAAAACCCAAGCTTTTTATCCCATTCTTCCATTTAAGAAAAACTATAGTCTTAGATGCAAATAAAGCACTCTTCCTGTTCTCCACTTCAGAGAGATCGTGGTTTATGTAGCAATTTGAATATACCAAGAAATAAAGATAAAATAGCAACAAATAAAAATAAGTACATTGGATTCAGGCATCAAGATCTTTGTAAAGGCTCAACCAATTTTCTTGAAAATTTCCAGGAACTCAGTGTGCAGGTTAGTCTTCTTGATTTTCCACTTCTAATTTGCTTTTAAGGACATACAAACTAGAACTTAAGTAAAAACATTACCTCCTCTGCATCCCCTTCTCTGTGCCCACTGTCCAAATGACTGGTTCCTTCTTCCACATCATGAGATCTCAGCAGAGAAAGTTCTTCTTCACTTTCTTTTCGAATTAGCTTGTAGCCACTCTGCAAAACAGAAACGCGTCGTGTCTCTGTTAAGAGGACTGATGGTGTCATTTAAAAAAAATTATTTAAAGTAGTCACAAGCAAAGGCAAAAAGAGACCTAGAGAAACAAAGCACTATTGTGTGCTACAGTCAAAAACTTTCCAAGTGGAGTAGAAATAGTAAGAAAAAAAAAAGTAAGTGCTAGTAAGGACATTACTATCTATGCAACACAACAGCAGCTGAATTCTTCTATACTGAAGAAATGTGTAAGTGTCTCAGTACTCACCCTGTACATCCTAATGCCTCGGCCTCCACTGTGCAACCAATATAAATAAAGTGGTTTACCAAAAAGCATTACAGGAACAGAAAGAAAAGCAATGCTAAGTAAAAACCTCTGTAGAGTAACCTGTTAGGGAGGGTAAGAAAGAAAATTAGATTAGATCACAAAATCCAAAGCAGGAAAAGCTTTCCCATTTTTCTCTAAAGGCCTGTTTAAGCATAAGAGAAGCGCTACAGATCTCAGTGGGGGTGTACTTCAAATTGAACGTACACATTTCACTTAATCAGGCCCTTAAACTGGGTTACAGACATCCAGCATGGTCATGACTGGGTTCTAGATTAGGCATTACTGATAATTCGGTTTTGTAAGATTATTTACAGCACATACAAAAGCATCAAAATTACAAGCATGAGACTGTTGTTTAGCTTTAACTTTAACCTGGGAGATTTTGTTCTAGAATCAGGTATTTTCACAAGTCACTACGTAAAATCGTACAACCAGTTAAAGAGTAAATATATTATTTAATCATAACGTTTATTCAATTTCCCCTTAGTCTGATACATTCCCTATCCTAGAGGGACACTCAGCCATCAGCATTTCATGACTGGTGTTACCTGCATAGGGAACAACAGGATCTTCAGGAGCTTGTAAGAACACTACTGACCTGTCCGGTGTAGAAGACCTCGGTATCACCTCCAAAAAAGAGGAACATGTTAATAAACTGGATCATAATACTAGGAGCAGATGTAGAGTCCTCTGCAGAGTATGCTAGCCATTTAAAGAAGATCAGAAACACAAGGTAGCCAAAGATGCACATCATGAATAAAAGTTCAGGAAGAAAAACCAAATAAATATTATACTTCTTCTTGAAATGCCTGCAAGATAAAAATGGGGGGAAAAAATGAAAAATATGTTTTACAAAGAAAAATCAACATAAATACATGGCCCAAACATAATTTCAATAAAACATAACAATAATCAGCACTTCTAAACGGCAAGACTGAAATTACATTCCAGAACCAATTTCTTCATATTCAGGGAAATTTTAACCAGTTTTGCCAGTGGAAACCAAGACCGCAAGAGACACGTATCTCTATTTAGCAACAAGTGAAATAAAATCTTGTATTAATCAATGTCTGCAGAATTTTTGGCATAACACTGACCCATCTTCCCTTACTGCCTTTTTTTAAGAACAGTTTTCACAGTTATTATTATCCTGTAGTTAAAAAATTGTTTCAGTTTCTCTTACCAGATTAACTTATAATTCAAGACTTGACAAAAACTATAATATTATCTTAACTATATGTATATTATCTTAACTTCTTGTACTTACAAGTGGTTAAATACCCCCAATACAACTCCAAACATCATGTGAGTCACGCCAAAAATCACAGACATTTTCATTTTAAAAGAATTTAAAAAACTGAGACGGTTGCTTGCCAAGTTCCATATCTGAAGAAGAGAAGACAAACCCAGCGTTAAAGAACAGCGTAACAGAAAGAACAAAACAACATCATTTCTCTATTGGAGACCAGAATTCTACCTTAAACGGGGATCACAACTGAAATTTGAGTTTTGTGAAAACAGTTAAATCTTTCTTTGGCTTTTTAAAGGTCTTTTTGAATGGAGAATGCAAGCAGAAACGTGGGGTTTTTTTCTATAAAAAGATTTATTTTCTTAACTGTCATGGTTTCAGTTGGGGTAGAGTTAAGTTTTTTACTAGCAGCTGGTGTAGTGCTATGGTTAGGATGTAAAGCTGGGAGAAGGAAGTGGGAGACTTTCAGAGTGATGGGGTTTGTCTTCCAAAGTAACCATTACACATGACACAACCCTGCTTTCCTCTACCTATTAAAACTCTCTGTATCTCAACTCACGAGGTTTTTTTCCCACTTTGACTTTTCTGATTCTCTCCCCATCCAAACTAGGGGGTGGGGGGTGTGAGCGAGCAGCTGCGTGGTTCTACTGGCCTGCTGGGGTTAAACCACAACACTAACACATACCAAATTCTAATTTACAAATGGCTGATCATCACCAATGGGTAATTTAAAAGAATAAAACTAACCGGATCAATTCCAAAGGGATAAGCTCCATTGTATACACCAGTAACATTTGGATCCAGTGTTAAAAATTGGTTTGACTTCAGATCATCAAGACTGCAGAGAAAGAAAAACACACTCAGATCTGTCATTGTTTAAACATAGTGACAACATATACTTTCAGTTCTGCAGGACACTGCTCCTGCTCTCCTTCCTATGACTATCGCTAACCCACTGCCAGATTTTAAAAGAATACAAGGATTTCTAAGCACAAAGGGCCTGACTAATAAAAACAACAGAAAAAAAAAATCTCTAGAAACTCATAATCTGGGCTTAATTCACATGAACTGTCTGTGAAAGAAAAGTTTCTGGATTTTATTCCTCATTCCCCTAGAATGGAAAGTTTCATTTTAAAAGCTCACAATTTGCTTTTATATATAAAATTCACTAACAAATGCCCAAAGAATAATAAATATCTCTTTTCCCTTTCTGAATTTGGATGAGTTTCCACTCTAACTTCATATAGTTTTAATTAACACAGTATTCACAACCTGCGCACACTTTAACCAAAGTCAGTGGTTTTGACTCTACTATTTCAAGCCACTTCTCATTTTGCCTCAAAAACAGGATGCAAGCTCTGAACACTTAAATATCAAAGGGTCATGACACCTCAAAACAATGAGGTTACCCCACTTTGTGAAGAAGTAGGTTTGACAATTCACATAACCTACTTTTTTTCTTTTTTTAACTATCAAGAAAAGCTGTGCAAAGACTAATGACTGTTAGGTAATTAATTTATTTCATTATTTGTTAATTTTTTTTACAGTAGATGCTAATGCTGCTTGGCTATTCATTCCAGAGACATGACCTAGGACAAATTTCTCCAGAACTAGCCCTGTGTTTTCTATTTCCCTCAAAGCCTGATATACATATTCAGAAACCTCTCCTGGAAAATACAGTAATTGGAGGCAAATTAAAACCATCAGCATAAAGACAAACCACAACAAAGGAGGCAGTGTGCTTTTAATGAATAAAAAGAATACAAGTCTTAGTGCCTTCTGTTAGGATTTTACAATACTACTGAAACTCCAGCCATTCATAAGAACACTTTTGAGAGACCACAAAAAAAGATGCAAAACATATCCAAGAAGGTTTAGGGATGGAATAAACCCTAGAAATGTCACTTCATGTAATTAGGTGGAAGCTCTTACCACCAATAAAAAGATACTATGCCAGCTGCAGTTTTTAATGACTAAAGGCTCTCAGTTAACATATAGTGTTAGGGTACAGCAACAGAATTTGTTCCAGGAGAAGACTGATTGTCATCTGTACCAAAAGATAATATTCTAGGAGACATTCCAGGTGTTTGAGGACATGTCAGTCCAGTAAAGCAGCACCGATAAATACGAGATTAACTTGATAGATTGACTGAGTTAAATATAATAAAATTCTAATAGTAGTTTTGTATGAAATTGTGTTCTCTGTGGATTTAAGATAATAAGCAATTTGATTTTTTTGTTTTTAAATAACTATTACTGCCTTTTTTATTTTAAGAGTAGTTGTATCTCTTTGCCCTTAGCACACTAGCACTTACTGCCATACAATTAGATTTAACAACTGCCTGAACAACCTAGTGGCCTTCTATGATAGAATGACTACATCAGAGAACAAAGGATGTTGTCTACCTGGACTTCTGTAAGGCCTTTGACAAGATCCCCCACAACATCCTTCTCTCTAAACTGCAGAGATACAGACTTGATGAGTGGACTGTTCAGTGGATGAGGAATTGGTGGGATGGTTGCATCCAGAGGGTACTGGTCAACACTTTAATGTCCAGATGGAGATTGGTGACAAGTGCTGTCCCTCAGGGGTCCATACTGGGACCAGTACTGTTCAGTAGCTTCATCAGTGACAGGGACAGTGGGATCAAGTGCACCCTCAACAAGTTTGTGGAAGCTGAATGGTGCAGTTGACACACCTGAGAGACGGGATACCATCCAGAGGGACCGTCCCCGTGGCAGCGGGGTTAGACTAGATGACATTTAAGGGTCCCTTCCAACACAAACTATTCTCTGATTTTGCTAATTTCACTACACTTACTTACTCCTCCAATGAAAGGACAGTTCAAATGAATGACGAAAAGGCTTAAACTGTTGCAGGAATTACATTTTGTTTTAATGGTATAGCAAACAGAGGCACGCTACTCACCGCCAAACCTTCTGCTCAAACATTGCTGAAACATTCCATCCAGAACCAAATATATTGAAGGACTTTGAAAAGCAGTCATTATAGATCAATCCAGTGTATACAGAAAACAGACCCATTAATAAAATAACATATCGGCCTTCAAATAACATTTTCATTATCTGTAAGTATTAGAAAAAAAGACAAAAGAGAACATAATTTGCTACATGAACAATCATTACCTACACATTTCTAAGAGAAACAGATTTTTGGCCATACTAAGACATCTAAAAGCTAAAAATTCTTGTGAATAGTCATTAAGGAATATGACGAAACCTATGGCCAACCAAGACATAACAGAGCATTTTGCTTTAAACATGTAAATATGTGATTTACAAATGGTACTCACCAAATGGGTACAGTTCATCCCCCACATTCATAGCTTTATGTCAGGTGATTTATATGCAAAGGTTTATATGCATTAGAAAATAGAACTAGCAGCAAGAATTATATTCTGAAAGACGTTTGTAGTTTAAACTGAATGCAGAGATTTGAAGTCCCCATACAAGCTCCCATGACACAAACAGAGACTTTTCTCATTGGCATTTTTACACTAACGAATAGTCCTTTTAAACCACGTTTCCTTCCTGGGACTAGTTTTCAAGAAGTTAGTAATTTGCAGCCATTCTTAATTAAACATAATTCTAATGAGAGATGCACGGGTTCCCTGCATTCCAGCCCCGTATCATTAAAAAATGAGTTAAAGTTTAATGAATTTCAAACTACAAGTCATTTTCAGAAACAAAAACAGAAGATGGAATTAGAAAAATAATTTTCTCCTCATATTAGTCACTGTAACCACATTCTGTAAAACACACACATGACTAACGAGCCCTGGCAGAAGGAAAGACAAGCCCAACATCATCAACTAATTTTTGTCAGTCTCTCATTCCATCTTGGTTATTTCTGCTCTTTCAAAAATAGCGAGTGAATCCATTTGTTAAGATTAGCATATTAATCTTGAGCCACAGGGTAACCCTTAAACACAAAAAATCCCAAAACAAAGAAGAAAAAAAAAAACCTGTCTAATACATGCGCAATAAATAGCACTTTTCAGAAATATAGTAACTATTCAACTGAAGTTATCTTTCTGGATGGGGAGTAAATTATTTGTAATTCCTTTTACCTCATCTTGTGATCTTTGTAATCTAGGGTGTTTTTCATACAGTATTGCCAGGAGTGCAAATATGACCACTAGTAGCCCATGCCCAAAGTCTCCAAACATAACCGCAAACAAGAAGGGAAAAGTGATGATGTTATAGAGAGCTGAAACGACAACAGAACAGATTTCAGGCACACAGCACAATAGATGATGTGGATACCTAAGCAATCCAACTACTTTAACCTCTCAAACAATTTTCAGCTTTAAGTTTGAAAGACAGTTCACCCACTATTAATAGACCTTTCTCCCACACTGTAAATTTAACTCAGTTTAAAGCTTATTTATGTCTATCCCTTAGTAACGACAACTCCACAGTTGAGCATTAGCTAACAATTTTGAGTAGTATGAGACCAGTAAATTAAACCAAGCAAACTCTTCTTCCTCTGTGGCTATTTTGGCTCTGTACTATAACACACATTCTCCTATACACAGACAGACATAGACAGTTCAGCTGCAAAAGGACGTTAAACTAACTGGGCTATACAACAAACTGGATTTGTTCAAGGATGAGCTCTACGCTTCAATAAGATCAATAGCCATTACCAAAGTGGGGTTTTTTTCCCCCTAAATACCTTATCCAAGGTAAAGCATATAAAGAAATATTATACAGCTATTACCAGTGTAATATAATTGCTAAAATAACTCAGCAAAATCAAATCCCATCTTACTGCTTGGAGCACCATTTGTACTTTCCTTGTGCTACTGAAATTTTAAAACAGCTATTAATAAGCAGTATGGCTGTCATCATTTTTCCTTTACAAGTGTCCAATTCAGCAAGGTATTTAAACACATAAGAAGGCAAGCAGTAATGGTAGCACAGCTCACAGCTCAGATTTCAGAAGGACCAACCTGGATTAACTTCTCCATAGTTTCCAACTCCATAAGCATCAACGATGTTTTGGAACCCTGAGGTGAATTTATTGGTACGTATCAAAGTTGGAGGAGGTTGTGTTGTTGGGATGGTATTCATGAATGAAGAAACTGTAGCTCCACTCTTCCTCTAATTGCAGGCAGAAAGAAGATACATTTATATAAAAACTCAAACGATATTTAATCTAAACTAAATGAAAACATTTTCTCTATCAGCAGTTTCACTGATCCTGAAACATCCTGAAATTAAGCCAAGTTTAACATTTATCCATCCGTGCCTTCTTAAAAAGAAATAAATTAATCTGTTCCTCTAAAAACACTAATTATGTACAGTATTCTCATTCTTACTTTATACGAAATACCAAATGAGAAACGTCAGTCAATATTATATACCAAAAATTTAATAGTAAAAATTCCTTCTTGTAAAACAAAAAGATGGAGCTGCACTCAACACAACTAACATGAGGGAATTAGCACCTTCTACTTGACTTCAAGTAGCATTGCAAGCCAAGTCAGAGTTGGGTCCAACAGACGAGTTCTTATTCAAGAAAATAAAAACAAAAAGAAAACCCTCAAAAAATCAACACAGCACTAAATAAAGCCTAATAATAAAATTGTGTTACATGAGTTCATAGAGACCCAGACATGCCTGTGCCTACTTTTAGGCTATTATAAACAACTGTTTTCTTCCCTTATCTGTATACTTCGTTCAAGACAAAAGTTTTAACATCAGTGAGCATTCAGGTGACTTACTGAACCTTCCTCCAAGGCATGGCGCAAATTCTGCAGATCAGCCACCGGACACCAAACCTCAGCGATTAAACATTTATTTGTGACATCAAAACTGCACAGGTTGAGTACATGATAAATGGCTTTCATCTTCTTCACTTGGATAACCCACGTATAGATGGATTCAGATGCTTTACACAAGACTTGGCGTAAGTAATCCTCAGTTTTATGCAGCACCTTGACCAAGAAAAAAAATAAAAAAGATGAAAATGTGCCAACGGTTCTGTTAACCACAGTGAGAGCACCTGCTACTTCTCCACTGCAGGATCACTTTTGTAGGAGGCCACACCAACCACTGCTTAAAAAAGAAACCAATGTCAAGTGCCCCAAAGTTTAATAGGTACATGCAACACAAGACCAGGGATGCGATATACAGTCATGTTCGGATCCAAAGCTGTATGTATTTTAGAAACATATTTGTGTATTTAATGCTGTTATTCGTCAAACAATTTGGTGCAATAACTACAGCAAAGGGAATACTGTTATTTACTCACAAGGTGAAGATCCTGAATACGAAGGTTTAGTCCTTCAACAACTGTCCTGCGCTCCTCCAGGGTATTCGGATAGGGATAGACGTGACAGTGATAGCTACAGAAAAATAGAAGTTTGTGTTAAATAACCAAACTAAAATAAAACAAATCACCCAATCCCATGGCCTAGTCAAATCTGCAGCACACCATCTAATAACCATGGAAGAGATTCAACTGAGAGAGTCAGTATTTTGCCTGTAATTAACAAGGACTGCAGATAAAATGACTCATACATTTATTTGTATGTTGCATAACAATAAAGTTCAATGCAATGGCAGGAGGAGGAACAAATTTAACTTCAAAAAATTTGCCTAAAAATCAACACTTGCAAGGAAGGGGAGCAGGGGGAAAACCGGCAAGAAAATAACTCAGGTATAAAGAAATTTTATCTATATTAATTTTACTTCTTACCAGTCACAAATCTTCTTAACTTTCTGGCCAATTTGTTCACCCCAATAGGACACTAAAAAAACAAACCATTTCGTGGTTTCACCCTAAAAAAAAAAAAAGCTGAGTTTATTTTTGACCAACAAATCCACTGTGACAAAAATATAGAGCAAAATAACACATTTGAATCATTAGAAAAAGTTGTGTTAGTGCCATTAACCTTCCACTATTTTAGTGAGTTTGTTCACCCCAATAGGACACTAAAAAAACAAACCATTTCGTGGTTTCACCCTAAAAAAAAAAAAAGCTGAGTTTATTTTTGACCAACAAATCCACTGTGACAAAAATATAGAGCAAAATAACACATTTGAATCATTAGAAAAAGTTGTGTTAGTCCACTATTTTAGTGAAGATTAAAATATAAAATTCAAGTGTGCCAATCTCTCTCTTTTTTTCGGTAAATTAGAGGAAAAACAGATTTTTTTCTTCAGGGAAAATAAAAGAGATAGTATATTTTACCATCTCAGAATTACTAGTAACAAAAATTTCTTAAAAAATTAAAAATGTTACAAATTAGAATTGAAGCAAAATTTAAAAGTGACAGAGTAGGCAGCCACAATTGCTGATTTACAAAAAATGAATTTTGTAAGTTCAGAAAAAGCACCCATAGAAGACCAACTGTATTCCAGACATTTTTTTCCTTAAGGACTGAATGAACAAATAAATTTACTTTTAAGAGGTAATGCATTGTACAGACCTAGTTAATAAATATCCAAGCAGCCATTAATGCCACGTATTTTCATCAAGGTAGCCAATCATAAAGTCACTACTATAGCACAATAAAGTTCTGCACTCATCAAGCAGAACCATGATAAATTAATTGCTATGCCTATAGTTACAGTGGCATCAAGACCTCTAATGTTGAGGTCTTAGAAGTTCTAATACTTTTAAATAGTTTTCCCTCCAAGGGCACTGGGAAATCATTTACAGTCACTGCAGACCTGAGCAGTAATTCTTCCAAGTCTCAAGAAAAAGTACAGAATACAATAAACCAATAGTTACAATATTTACTCACTGTATCTGGATCTTCCAGACTCTCATCCAGCTCTGCATATGTAAGAATATGTAAACCTTTACAGACTCTCCACAGCATTTTTTCAAATGCTTCAACTTTTGCTACGTGAACTAACCCAGATATGAATCTATGGAAAAAGAAGAATTTGAAAAATAAGCTAAAATCCACAAGAAAAATTAAAAACTCAGAGTACATCATCACTAAGGATCACAGTCACAATAATTTAATATCTGCCATCTCTAGAGAAGGATGCATCACCCTAAACAGGAAGGAACTGGTATACAAAAGAGAGTCAATTTCTGTTTGGAAAACAAATAGATTGTAGGCCTGGAATAATATTTTATATAGTTCCCTTCCATGAAAATAAGGTTCTTAATTTTCACTTGGTAAGATACCCCTCTCATAATGGTGTTGCAGAGACCAGTATCCTTGTATCATTTTAAAGGCAATAATAATGTCACATTTACAACTGACACTGCCAACTGATTAAAAAATTATGTGTTTATCTTAAAAAAAAAATTTGAACAGTAGAAGAAAGTAGCGATTTAGAGCATTTAAAGATTTTTCTTAACACATATATTTGGTTTGATGGAAGTTCTGTGACAGTTTTTTTGTTGCTGTCCTACTTATCTCTTCAAATAATCCAATTTTGTTAGAAAGGTACATTTGGGCCAGATTCCCACCCTGTCTAAAACCATTTGGCTCATCCGAAATCACTACTCATGCTACATTCCAGCTTTTAAGAAAACAGCCCATTATTTACAGCAGCTCATGGAGCAGTTTTGAAACGGCACAAAGTGACAACCTGCCATCAGTGGACTGAACCACACCTACCCCAGCTTGGCGCCCAGTCTGTGCATACAGTTGTAATCCATTAATTGCTCATTTTCCACAGATGCAAATTCTTCATAATTTGCATGTAAACGGTTTTCATACTAGCAAATAAAAGAAAAATCATTTAAAGCTTTCAGAAAAAAAAAAATATTTTCATCCATAGAATCATAGAATTGTCTAGGTTGGAAGGTATCTTTAAGATCATCTACTCCAACCATCAATCTAACTTTGATAAAAACCATCACTAAACCACGTCTCTAAGCAGTACATCTACCCGTCTTTTAAATACCTCCAGGGATGGTGTCTCAACCACTTCCCTGGGCAGCCCATTCCAATGCTTAATAACCCTTTCAGTGTAAAAAATTTTCCTAATATCCAATCTGAACATACCCTGGCGCAACTTGAAGCCATAATTAATTTATTACTTTAAAAAGGAAAAGCTAATTACATAAATTGTTTCATTAAAAATATAGAATCACAGAATGGTTAGAGTTGGGAGGGACCGTAAAGATCATTGAGTTCCAACCTCCTGCCCTGGGCAGGGACACCTCCCACCACCAGACCAGGTTGCTCAAAGTCCCATTCTGCTTGGCCTTGAACCCCTCCAGGGATGGGGCAGCCACAGCTCCTCTGGGCAACCTGGGCCAGTGCCTCACCACCCTCATAGTGAAAAAAACTTTAAAAAACATATAAAAACTTTGCTGTGTTCAGTTCAGACAACAGAACAATCTCGGGATCTCAAGTGCACTGCTCTTAGCAATTACAGACACTGTTGCAAAGATCATACGGTAAGTTTCTTAGCACAGTTTATGCATCAAAATAACACAAATCCTCCGTCATTTTCAGCCGGCATCAGTAGTAACATCCAAACAAATCAACAGAGAAATCGCAAAGCTCCTCTAAGTTCAGGGCTGTGTTTTGCTATGGATATGAAGATACAGCACAAAAGGCTGCCAGCCAGGTTCTCTAGGCATTGAGCACGAATAATCACAAACAACCTACAGGGCTGTAAAGCCCAACAGCAAGTCATGCGCTTCACTACAACTACTAAGAGTATGCAATCAAAATGCTACATACTCCCCGTCAAACAACATAAATCAGTACCTCATTTGTTCTCCTGACAAATCTTTGCGTGACCTCTAACATGCACGTGTATTCTGTCAGTTCAAGCAGGTTTTTCCTCAACTTTTCTTTGTTTTTAGTCACTTCCCTCAATTCTGTCTCCAGCTTCTGCAACTGTTCCTAAGACATGGAGGAAAAAATGACATAGAATCAGTTATACTGCTTTGGAAATCAGGGGAGGATGAATTTTAAGCACATGTTAATTTGCTGCAATGACAGGACTTTCCCAATTTTTTAATTAACTTAAGCTCCATAGGTTTTATCCCTCAGCCTGCCAAAGATTGCTTTGTATTGAGTACACTTGATCCTCCACGGGCATCTGTTAAGTCTGCTGTTCTGACCCTAATCTGTGGCTGAGCAAAGTAACACAGATTTGGAATTCAAACTTCAGACAGTACAGGGTGCAAGACACTTATCTGTTCTGTTAAATAGAATTACAGCAAAACAGAATGTCATTCAAAATTGTATCTGCGTTGTACAAGCTTCTACTTCTAATGCAATACCAGAAAAAGCATTTAGAGAAAATAGCACCATGTTTTGCTCTGCAACCAGCACTGGATTCTGCAGAGCCTTGGGCATATGAAACTCCCACATACCCTGGAAATTCTGGATGCACAAAAAGAACCTTAGGTAAGTCAAAGACAGCAATTTGCCCGGAGCAGTTTAATATGCCAACCCATCAAAATAAAACAGGTGACTGCAAACCCCACGGGTTAGCTTTGACCTTTCACAGAAATTCCGTATTAATATCAAACCCTCACTGGCAGTCTTTGAAGTAACACTGGTAGAAAGAAAAAAAAAAAAAAATGGACAAAACCGAAAGCAAACGCTTCTGCCCTCCCTGCCACACCCCTATAATTTAAAGTCATAGGTCGTAAGATAGCAAGTAATTAAGTTTGAATTAAAGTTCCAAGATCCAGAGCTACACTTTTGGCATCTGTTGTGTGGAAAAGTTACCTGGATTTCTAACGTGTGTTTCAGCAAGGGGGCAGGAGGAGCAACATCACCTTCAGGGAGTGGAATATCCGCCTTTTTAATTTCTTGAACTAAATACCCTGGAGTGAGAAGAAAAACAGAATATAACGGAAAGGAAATGGCATTTCCTTATGCTTCCTAGAATGCTGCAGAGTTGACCTTCAGCTGTTACTGATGGTGCTGATCACAATGCAGTATCAGGCCCAAGCTATTTTATTCATCTATTTTAGCAACACCACACACACGTCTTCAAAAAAGAGTGGCTTATGGAGTGCTAGGAATAAATACACAGAACATTTCTGTCTTGGCAGTTTGCAGAAGTCAGCCATCTTCAGAGTCCTCTGACTGAAATTTTCCAACCACAAGTACTTTTTAAGCAGCTTTTAACATTTCATAGTATCTCTCTGCTGCTGCAAGATACCACTTTCTGCTAATCGTGCCATCTGCCAAGAACTGAAGTTCTGCACATCGATCGGCGTTTGGAATAAAAAGCATTCAAACAAGGTGGCTTAAGCAACCTTGACAACAAATACAACTCACACTGGGCAGGAAGGCTGCCAAAATAGCTACTGGGGATGGTTTGGCATGACCAGCACATGCCTCTGACGAGATTCCAATAAAAAGAATCCTTTAACAGTGACTTTTCCTCGGGATACAGTGAAGAAATCTGCATCTTGGCTGTAACGCTCTGCATATCCTTCTCTATTCATTAACCACCATGTGAATACAATTATTAATAACTTGAGATATTTTTGAGGGTGCTTGGAAGTTCAACAAGATTGAGTTATGTAAGATGAAAACCAGGGTTTATTTTACAGTCAAGGAAATATTCAGGGTAAAGCTTCCATTTTCCTTGCAGAGTTTTAAAAAGCCAATACTGAAATGATCTCAACTATTTATCAGCAACACATTAGCAACTCTCCCTCAACTCGGGGCTTAAAAAAAAAAAAACAACCTATATTTAGCACATACATGTTGCAGTCAAAGTAAATTTTAGAGCTCACAAAATGAAAAAACAGAGATCAGTGGTAAAACACTGGAAGAGGTTGCCCAGAAAGGCTGTGGAGTCTCCACAATTCAAAATCCCACCAGACACACAGCTGGACAACCTGCTCTAGCTGAAGGGTGACTAGGTGATCTCAAGAGGTCCCTTCCAACCTAAATGACTCTGTGATACACCCAAAACTGATGCAGCATGTCAAGACAAATTAAGAAACATATTTGTATGTTCTGACACAATTAAGTACTACAGTCAAGTCATCTCCAGCTCCAAAAATCCACATAAAGCCTACATATATGTATTTTTTCATATTCTGTAAGACCACAGTGTTCAGATCATACAAGACTGGGAAGATTAAAAAATCTGTAGCTGAAATCTCCACTGTAGTTCCACTCTAGCAATTTAAACTTCAACAATGCCACGGACAAGAAGGGGCAGACATGAAAACAAAGCTCACCAAGTATTCTTTCCATTTCTTCACACTTCTTTACTTCATTCACAAATTTTCTCTGAAATACACTTACATTTGGGTTAAGCTGAAGGAGAAGGACAAAATGCTTATTAAGTATTTAAAATAGCAATCATCCCCCCCCAAAAACACAGCTCTTTCTGTGACTACATGGGGACAATTTTGCATGTATTCTACGTGCTCTCTTTCTACAAAGTGATTTTTAGCTAAGATGATTGAAAACCTAGAAAGTCTTCAAACAGCAAGGTTGGTTTTATTAAAGCAGAATTATCAATGCCTTTTATTAGTTTTACTGAAATCACAAAATAACTAAATCTACTGGAAATACCGTTCCTAATCTTATGTCTGGAGTTTTAAAATACTGCTTAACAACTTCAAATTAACAAACAAATTCTTCTGCAAGCAAATTTTTGTGACGGATTGCCACAGAATCTGTTTGAAATATTAATTTTTGAAATAAACTTTTTACGTACATCCCCATATTATGAGTGTGCAATGTCTCTGACTACTTATTCAGCCTTTAAATCAGACCCACTAGCACATTATTTCTGGAATAAGTGGTGTGTCAAATACCTGGAATGGCATCAAAATGTTAAACATAACACCCATGTAGTGATTCTTACAGATTTGTCTCCTCCTACCTGCCATATTTACTAATTAGCTGTTAATTTAAATCCTGCCAGCTTTCATTTTGCAACCTATACTTCTGAAGAACACAGGAAGAAATTTTAAAGTCAGCACACGAAGATCATGTAATTACGATGAGGCAACGCAGAAACAAGGTTAATTATTACCCGGCCCAATTTTATGTCAGTCAGACACGTAGTTTCCTCCAAGGTTAGCTGCTCCTCCAGGAACAGACACGTTTTACAAAGCAAAAGCCTGTGGTGTTGAAAAAAATAAGCCTACGGAACAACTAAGATGTCTCTTTCTATCCATCTGTCAATGAGGTGGGTGTAATTATGAGCTATGCACATACACTCAGACTAAAGGCTGTGTGTCTTCAGGTTGGAAAAGGGCTCTCCCATGGGATCCTACTGCCAAAAAAACCTAAATTCAAACTGCTCTGTGAAAGATGTAGGATATAGTCACCCCAAAACAGCCCTCCCTCGCGTCTCGGAGAGGCTGGGGCTCCACACCGACTTCCCATGGCCCAACCTTTCTCTCTGGCAAAGGCGATCCAGAGATAGCCGTCTGTCTGCAGGTCAGAGCCGGGGAAAGAAGAGGGGCCCTCTTGGGAGTCTTCACATCACACCACCGGAACGAAGCCTGCACCTTCCCCACGGCAACCACCCCGCCCGCCTCCCCCTTCCC
>NW_015090783.1:2374088-2414732 GCF_001431845.1 Calidris pugnax | reverse complement strand
CCAACCGGCGGCGAGCGCGGAGCGGCTGCGCGGCCGGCACCCCCCCACACCGGGAGCGGCCTCCCGCCCGCCGCCCACCCCGGGGACGCGGGGCAGGAAAGCCACAGGGAAGGAGGTAAAGGAGGAGATACGTTACTAACGGAGTTGTAAGAGCCGAACCACCGAGCACCGCATGGGGTCTGCTGGGGAAAAGCGGGCTGTTTTCTGTGCCCCCTGTGGCCCAGCCCGGCTAATGGTGGCCAAAGAGTTAACCGGAAAAGAGAATTACAGATCGATAAGTTACAGATCAACCTCCCCACAGCTCCAAAAACAGCTGGGCGTGAGCGGTGAGCGGTTTGCTATGGAAGGGAACTGCCACCGTGACCCACTACGCCAGGGGAGGAGAACACGACAGGACAACAACAGTCCATCCATGAGGGCAACAACGGTCCGTCCGTAAGGACAACAGCAGCCCATCTGTGAGGACTGCAATGGTCCATCCATGAGGATGACCACGGTCTGTCTGTAAGGACAACGGCAGTCCATCCGCGAGGACTACAACAGTCCATCCGCGAGGACAACAGCAGCCCATCTGTGAGGACTACAATGGTCCATCCACAAGGATGACCAGGGTCTGTCCTTAAGGACAACAGCAGTCCATCCATGAGGATGACCGCGGTCTGTCCATAAAGACAACAGCAGTCTCTGAGGACAACCCCAGCCCCTCTGCAGCCTCGGGGCTGCCCTCCCCATGAGGGGGTGGTGCAGAGCCCACCCTGTGGGCATCAGCTCCACGCTCCTGCGCCCTAAACCCGAGCGATTAAAAGTAGATCTTTTTTAAATAACACAACCATTTCCTGTGTACCGTAAGAATATTCATTTTATGTGTCTTTATAAAGTTTATATAAAATGTCTACAAAGTCCAGGAATATTTATCCATACATTTTACCCAAAAGTACTTAAAATATTAACAAACGTTGTTCTCTTTACATCAATATTTTTAAACGAAGGAACTATTCCATAATTTAGAAAACCAAGGGTTACTCATCATTGCTGCAAGTAAAACAAGAAATGCCAATGACAGGCCTTTAGCAAGAGACTGGGAATATGGTTCTCCTGAAAAAAAGAAAAAAAAAAAAAGTAAAAAAAAAGTATTAGCATACAGGAGCTAAATTTTAGTTTACACAACAACGCAAAGTATATGCATAAAAAAAAAAAAAAAAGGAAAAAAAAAAGTATTAGCATACACGAGCTAAATTTTAGTTTACACAACAACCCAAAGTATATGCATAGCCTGAATAAAATAATGGAGCACAAAGCAAGGAATTAAGATGCTTCATACTTATAAAGCTTCATACTTGGTATAACTTTAGTTCCTGAAGTTGTGCAGATAATAAACACGGGCTGGTGCCTCTCTCCATGCAGCTCTTGGAACAGAGCGCAAATGCCTCCATGCCTTTTGAAAGGCCAGATAGTTAATCTACAGAGTCTCCCCCAAAACATAATCCAGCACAGTTTTACACAGAGGAAATCTTAAAATTATGTTTTACCAAAATGGCAATTTTTTACTGGAACTCACGTGGAAAACCAAAAGTGGCAAAGTGGGAAACACAGTCTCCCTCCACCCTTTGAGGGCGATGACACGCACTGACAAGGCTACAATTACAATAGGAAATGGAACCAGAATGCTGTCATGAAGTGATTTATTCTCCCTCCAAACTCTACAGGGGAGTGAAAAAGAATCTCTGCCAAACAGATATTCACAACATTTCCATCTTATCCACAAAGTCCACCTAGTAGTTATTTTTTCTACTAGTCTTGCTAAAAAATTAATGCATTATCAAGGAAAAAATTAAGACTAACAGAAATTTTAATTCCCTGCTACAAAACATTCTTTCAAACTAAACCCCACACATCTAATTACGTTTCAAAGAAATATGGCCAGTTCACAGCATTCCACACTGCTTATTGGTTTTACCTGTATAAAAGCGTGTCACTGGATAAAAAAGTTGTTGCCAGCACACATCATTTCGATTGCAGTCAAATTCTGTATAATTAATCTGAAATCTGAGAAAAAAAGGAAAACAACAGGTTTCTTAACTACAGGACCAGAGCGCCAGCAGAAGCGGAAAAAAACAGAGTGAAAAGGTGTCCAGGTTACAGGAAAAAACAAAACTAAACCAAACCACAAGCTTCTTGTTATTCTGAGGTTTTTTTTCTTTAATAACAACAGGACCCTCCACTCCATTTCTGACATTTTAAGTCAGATGTGTCTTTTTGTGATGAACGTTTTCAGACAATGGATAGTTTGGGAGCCTCACTCACCATCCCTTGTCCATTTTCAGACAATGGATAGTTTGGGAGCCTCACCATCCGTTGTCCACTCAAGTAACCACCACAGAAGCTTGTCTGCTAAAACCAAATGACAGCTTCCCAGGGTGATTTACAGCCCTTCATGTTCTTCTGGGGACATAGAAGAATTGAGACTCAATATTTACAGCCCTTCATGTTCTTCTGGGGACACAGAAGAATTGAGACTCAAATCTGTGAACCAGGCCTTCCTGCTCCACTAAACCAAAGTAACCTTTTGATCAATGCTATTCACATCTGCTTAACACAATGTGAAGTATCCATATTTTTAAAATTACCTTGTCAATGGAATGGGTGGCTGAGCTGGCACTTTAATAAACTGAACAGAAGCAGTGATAGGAAGAAAGCTGATGCTGTTTTCACAGATAAGCCCACACTGGAATTGCCATATGACCGTTGAGTAACTGTAAGAATATGCGTAACTATTACTTGAGGGCTGTAAACAGACATTTAGAGCCTAAACATAACCATGAAAGGACAAAATACGTGGTATTTAGGAGGTGGTTAATGATCTCTGGATTTTCAACACCATACAGGGAGAGAACTTGCAAAGTCTGGAAATGTGGTAACACGGAATAGAATCCCGTGTGATTGATTGGGATTGACTTGGGAGGAGGAAAAAAAAAAAAGAAAAAAAAAAGCATTTGTTAAGTGAAAATTGGGGCTTTCGGGAAATAATAAAGCATTTACCACAGCTCTCAAGAAAAGCTCTACATTGAGATAAGCCAAAACACAGACAATGTTATCACTTCCACCATGTGACAAGAATTTAAAACATTCTTCTGATGGAATGCCCTTCATATGCCAACTACTGGCAGCATCATAGATTTTATTTAATATTTCAGTGAATTAGAAAGACTATCTACAAGATTATCTACTGTTACCCATTACTATTTTTTTAATTATTATTTTCATTTCAGAGGGTAAAAGGCAAACCTGGTTGTGATCAAGGAATCTGGGGTGCAAATACAAACAAAAGGTGTGTAAAAAATTAGACATAACAAAATAACACTGTTTGTAAAATTTGTTCTGGATATGTTAGGTAAGCAAGCCTCAAAATGAAACATTTGTTTGTCAGATAGCCTCTACCTGATCTGCACAGCAAGAATCTCTCTCCAGGGAACCCCTTGTACTGCACCCACATCAGCAAAGATTATGCGAATATTCAGATTTGCAGGAATATCTGGACAAATGCCTTTTAAGTTTCCACTGCTCACATTGGTATCAGAATTAAATGGATCAAGACCTGTTGTGGAGAACAGAGTTATTTAAATGGAAATATGGTGGAGATCTTATATTTTCCATAATTATTGTCATAGTCCAGTAAAATACTGGTAACACACAGGAACACAGTAAAAAATACACGTAAAGAAAAGGAGTACTTTATCAACAAAGAACTAAAATATCAAGCCATATGTGTACTGGCTGACAGTAAAATGTGTGTTAGTGCAGCATCCATATACATATTGAGTTACATGCATGTGTGTACACATATATGGATGGATGGATCCAGACACACAGATCAATCTCTTTAGGCATTTGTAATTACAGTTTGGTTATTTTGAGATATTTATCATATGGGCATGTTTGGACTATAAACAATAACACAACCTCACTTACGTATAATTTCCACCCAGTCATTTAGATCACTGTAACTTGAATTCTCCCTCTTTCCAACGTGAGTAGCTTGTATTAATGAATTCAATTTCTCAGTTACATTTCCTCTGCAAAATAAGAATGTAAGATTACACAAAGAGTAAATCTGTACTGTCTACCACTCTGAGTTGCAATATTATTGTATCATAAGGTCAGTTTCCTCTAAAAGATGTTATAACAACAAAAACAAACTTGAACTATTGAACTATCTGTTGAATGGAAGAAATGGCAAAGCATTCCACTCCAACATAATCCTCATTGGAATACAGAGAGATCTAAGTGAAACCATTATTATTCATTTCCTTTTTTTACAAAAAAAGTGAAACTATCAACCACAGAAAGCTGAAATGCATGTATGATCATTTAAAAAGAAAGTAACAGTGCCGATAGTAGACACTTGTAGAGAATCATGTAATAAGCAACATGAGGGATGCAGGGGAAAACAATTCAACCTATGTAGCTCACCTTAAAAGGCTGCAATCTTCATTAATACCAACTTCTAGAAGGCACCCAGAGAATGAATCTAGTCCAAATAAAACTGGTGTAGAAGTTGCCAACGTACATAAACCTCTGCCAGCTATGAAATGAAAATACCTTACTTGAGCTTTCTTACATCAACCTTTCAATCTCTAGCTTTCAATTTTGTGCAAAAATACCAAACATTAGAATGCAAACCACCAAGTGGCGTAGTTCAAATATAGATACAAGTCCATTCAACCTAAGTTTTCCAAGAAAGCATTAGAGGATTAACTCACTGACTTTTAATAAAGGCTACGGAATAGTCTAGAAAAGTAAAAGTTAGAAGAGATTCTTAACCAAAATATGTTTTAAAAAAATCATTTTAGCATTAACGACAGTTGAAGTTGCAACCTCACAAGCCAGTACCTGGCTGCCAAATGTTTAGGCTTCCAAAAGTATCAGAAGCATTCATATTTGCAGCTTTCACTGGTTTTCCAACTTTGTAACCTAAACATAGATGGGTAAATCGTGAACATTGCATATGAATCTTTAAACAATAGCATTGAATAATAAATGTCATCAGTCTTGAAGAAACAGATGTTTCCGCTACAGTAGGAATATATTCACTTTAAAGAATCAATATCTATACAACAAAAGCCTAAGAACCAATCACCACTGTTACAAGACAGGAAGGTGGGGGCTAGCAACAAAGATGTATGAAAGAGATAATAATGATAATAATAATGATCTGTACAGTAACAATTTTTTTTATTTTCACTTTTACGAGGCAAAATAAAGTATTAATACCTGGATTCCCAAACAGTTCTGTTGCATTAGTACTCTTTAAACTTTGAAATTTGACTGTGAATCTCTGCGCCAGTATTTCTGGTAGAAGAAAAAAAATTATTTTTAAATATGTAAATTAGCAAAAAGTATGCTCTATGTAGGATACAAACTTCCATCCTTCATTAGTAACAGAAGACTCAAAATAATACAAATTAATGGAAATCAGCCCAATAAATCCTATTTCCAGAGTTCAGGGTGAAAATATTTTTAAGTAGTATTAGTAAATAAGAGATTCTATCACAGAATATCCATGCTGAAGGAAAAAAAGTAAATCAAAAACTGTAAAAGAAATTTCATGATACCTCCATCACATAAACTTCCGAGGACGACTGTGACATTTATTCGCTCTATGTTCTTGTCATTCCAAATGAATGTATAATGCTCTGCAAAAGTTACATTTTGACATAGAACCTCAGTAGCATAAAGGTTTTCTGGCAGAAGGAAAAAAAAAAAAGAAAAGCCATAATGAAAAGCACTGCTAATTAGAAAGCTGTGTTACTGTAGATGAAAAAGAACACAAAAAACTCCGGCAAAATTCTGAAAATTACAACATTCCTCTTTTTGATAATTTATTTTACTGTTTAAGTCCCATCTTATTAGGACAGTGTGAGAGTACAATCCCTCAGCTTATTAATATTTTAACATCAACAGTTCTAGGTCCTTTTATAGCTAAATCTCTCCTGAAGAACTGAGCATTGGGCTTTACATCACCAGCTGATGCACTGCTCTCAGGACTCCTGACTCCTTCCTCCCAGTGAGACACCACTGCCCAGAAAAACACATTAGTTTGAATTCCAGTAGTTCCATTTGTGCTGCATTACCCTCCCACTGACTGGGAACTCTTCTCCATCAAATAACTGCTTCATTGGCTGGAAAAGGCCCTTAAAAAGGCATGAGAGCTTTCAGAACAGAGATTTTTACATCTGCTTACAGTCTGCCCATCCCACTTCCATGTTCATCCTGGAGATTTTTTAAAGCATTCCTTATATCTTTGTTTATTTTATTATTATTATTTTTTCTTCTCAAAATTTACTTTTAATATAAGTTAAGGACTCAATTTCTTGACCAACTTTTAATGAAGATCATGTAAATTAAATATTTTCTGCTTTGCAGTAAGCCAAACAGTTTACTTTTGGGGTATTAGATAATATACAAGAGCCCTCCTAAGAACCACAGAAAGTGTTTTAGGCATCAAAATAATCTATTTCTTAGCTAGTCTGGGTTGGGTAAGAAACATATTTATTAAATGCAAGAGGCATACCACTGTCAGTGATGAATTTGCCCGTGTCAGTGACGGTTCTATAGATGACATTTTGTTGGATGAAGTCTGAGAATAAAAAACAAGCACTGCAGTAATCCTGCCTAATAAGGGAGACAGGCACACTGTTTTCACCTCCAAGATGCAGTCCTTGTTGTTATGAAAATTGAGTAGAAAATTATTTAGAAATTTATTTTTTATAAAGAACCAAGCAGTTTATGTATTTTGAGAGCACAGCTAATTGTCTTCATGCAGGCAATCACATTATCTCAAACTCCAGAAGGACACTTCATAAGTATATGCTTTTGTAATGCAGAAAGTAGCTACTTCTCACTAATTCTAAAATGATGATACTGCACTCCCTTGACAGAAAAAGGGCGCTGCAACAGTCTGAGAATAGAAAGTGGGAGAGATGCTGCTCTGTCATGCATAGTCATAACCAGTACAAGTCACTAGGAACAGGTGAATGTGAAATAAAGGCCAATTCCACTATTTTTCACATCCTAAATCTTGGGAAATAGCTGGAAGGTCATTAGAAACAGAAATAGAACATTCCCAAATGCTGCAATAGAGCTACCAGATAATGAAGACATCACATGTAGTTACTATGTCAACAGCGCTCTGGTATGTTCTGTTCTAGCAACTCTAAGAAACCTAATCCACATTTCTGTTAGGGTTTATGCAGCGTACCTCCAGCACCAGTGTTTATCTTCATGTCGTGGGGCAGTCCTTCCTTGTAAGATGCTAGATTGGTGAGGCATTTGACATCAAAGTCCTGAAGATAAGCTACAGGGGCATTTCCAACACACTGTCCAGCCATGGATCGCTGCAGGTAGTTCAACAGAAATAACTATGTTGGACCCTTTTCTAGCCTCTTGCTTTTAATTTTAAGACTATTTGTTAGTGAAATGCTCCAAGTATGTACTACAGCCATTTGACACTTTGACAAACAAATAACCTGATGCTATCAAAATACCTCAATCTGTAGCAAAAGAGAGGTTAAAGTTTAAAAAGCACAGCTTTCAAAACAGTTTCAATGTACAGGATGGCTTCATCCTAATTTGTCAAAATAATTATAACCAACAAATCTCTCTAAAATGCAAAAGGAATTAGAATAAAAGTACAACCAGACAACTAATATTCAAAAGGAAAAACAACAATAGTGCTCAGTAATGCAGCAGGAAAACCAAAAAATACAGAAATACGATAAGCCATAAACTATCAATTGGGATGCCAAACTTGATTTCACTTCTTAAAATAATTAAACCATTACCATTTGGGGGGATGGGCAGGCGGATCAGGAAGGATAATATTTACTTTTAATGATAGTTTTGTGGTGGGTTTGGGGGTTTTTTGTGAAAAATATATTCCACCACTTCACAACAGCAAGTCACAGAATCTGGTTACAATGCCACAAGGAGTGTGATGTAGGGAGAACATCAAACAAACCCAGAGGAACCAAAAGCTCCTAAACATGAAGCGATTACCTGGGGAATGGTAAAATACTCATTTTCTTCTGTCATAATTGGATCTCCTTCTCCATAACCGGTGAAAAGTCTCCCAGGAGAAGTTTGTAAAGGGATCTTAAATGAAGGAACTCTGGGTGTAGAACTGCAAACAAGTTTAAAAATTAAACAATTCTTTGCTCTGTACCTCACACAAATAATTATACATTTGCTTTTGTGTCCCATGTTCTCATATAGTACCAATGACATTTCTCCATTTGCACTTGAAGTTCACATCCTAAAACTCCGATTTCAAAATAACTTTCATTATAAAAACAGGTTACATTTTTGGTAGCATGCCTAATGCGTGTGTTGGTAAAATAAACTTTCTTAAGACTTACGTAGAGCCATGATAAAAGTAGCCAAGAAATGGTGTATTGTTAAGAGAGGACTGTACACAGAGGAAGGGAAACCAATCCGGGATATATTCCATTGACTGAGAAGAGCACAGCTGATCAAAAGGTGGGTTTACATCCCCACCAAACACTCCAGTGAAACATGATTCATTGAATAACTGCTTCAAGTCTGGGGTACATTCCTGGAAGGGAAAAGAATGCTCACTTTTTAGCACAGTAAATGCATTACCATAGGCACTATAACTATATGAAACCAATTTTTTAGAGAGGTCATATTTACTACTGGAAATACTGAAAAATCCAAATAAGCCCTCTAGCCCCATCTAGTCTAAAGCAATTGGTACCTCTCTCATGTCCCAGACAATAGAACAAGCCTAGAAATTTTGATAACACTTAATCAAAGTTTAATATGAAATAAGTACCGAATCACAGCAACAGCGAACATCACAAGCCTCAGCTGTCAAATCACAAGGACAAGAGCCCAATGGCTGAAACGCCTGGTTTGGGATGATAGTTGCATTTTCTGTAAAAGAATTTAAAACAAACAAACAAAAAAATCAGATTAAATGGACTGGAATCCATGCACATTGCATTTTATTCTTTTTTAAAATTTCATTAATGATTATTCAGTATCTCTTATTGCTGCCCAAATCCCAATTTTTATTTTTTCATATATAAGAGGAAAAGACCAGCCCACATGCCTTTTCTTCTTTAGCATAACTAAACACTTACCTGACACATTTCCTGTAAAAGAGGAGTTGGCATATATTTCAGCTTGAATCAGGAGATGGGCCAACATCACTGAATCATGGCAAGCTGAAACCTGAAGTGTTTCAACCACGCAGAGAGGTGTTGTGCAGCAGTCAGTGGCATTGGGCAAACACAACTCCAGATTTCTAGTCAGGCTTACTGTCACTCTGGAAGCATTCTGAAAAAATGCAAAATAAAGTCTGATAGTTTTGACAGCTGTATTAACTTACTCTTATTTATACCATTCATCAGCTTCTGAAAGAGAAGTTTCAGTACCATCCACTGTACAATACAATGATATTCATATATGAAATCAGGCATTTGTCGAGAGTGGAATGACAAAGGGTCTGCTACCAAAATATGCAAATACAAGGAGGATATGAACTGTGCACAGGACATTTTAAGGTACGCACACAGATTAAGTTACCTCAGAAATGCCATGCACATTTCTAAAGAAAAGAACAACTACCAAAAGTGAATTTCAGTTTTTACAGCTAACTTCAGCAGAATGACTGCAGAGTTGATAAACCCCCTAAGGAATTCTGTAAAACATAAACATAACACTGAAGGCAAAGCTAATAAATACAGATGTTTTAGAGCTCATGCCCTATAAAAGCACCCCTTTTGTTTCATTTAGCTCCTTCCAGCAAATCTGAAACACTCTCAAATGCTACAGCCAGCCAGGAAGTACAGGCAGTTCTGGAGAGCCGGAGCAGAAGACAGAACCAGTGTCAAAGCTGCACCTCAGCAAACCCCAGCAAAGGCATCCACACAAAGGGATATGTCAAGGAAAAAAGGCAAGGGCAAGACATTAAAACTAGGCTGTTAATACATAAACATTTTGCTAGTATTTCATTAGCCCTTAATATATGACAGTTCGATCCTTCCCATTTTGAAGAATCAGTATTTTACATACCGTACCAGGTGTTACAGTCAAATTCCAATCACCAGCTCTTTTACTTCCACTGCAATTTGTAAATTGCAATTTTCCTGTATCAAAATGAAAATTTAAAAAGTATTCTGCTGTCATTGAGAAAAGACTAGAAAATTAGAAATACATTTAAACTCCTTTTGTACCTTCAAGTAGGCATACCCTCAGGCCCAGCTGACAAGGAGGCTTAATCAGCAGAAACCTTTTGGAGATCCTATTTCAGTAACATGAAGCACATTACTGTTTCTCCAGTAATTTTAGTGGCAGAAAAAATATTCAGAATTCAAACATATTTATTTACATGCTATTTGGAAAAGAAAAATTGAAGTGTTCTTACCTGTCTCTTCATCTACAGAACTTAAGACTATAGAAAAATTAACTCCAGAAGAATTTCCCAGAAAAAACGAATTTACTCTGGGCCCTGACATATGGATAAATGAAGGCTGAAAGACTGAAAAAAAAAGAAAAAACAAGTCTTAACACATGGAAGAAGTTAACATCTGTAAGACAATATTTAGGAATTGCACTTGGGCTAGATTCCTATACTTTAAGTTGGCACAAATAGAACAAAAAAAGTCTCCTGATGCCTAGGATTGTATTTATATTCTCACAAAGTGCTAGAGCAGTGGGTTCACCGTAGTTTTCTATACTTCAAGTTTTCATTTGTCAAGATGTGTAGTGAACACCCAGCAGTACAACAACATTAAGGCAGAAGAATGCAGCACTTACTGGCCCATGCAGATACTACTCAAGTCCGGCAACAACATATTTAGCATTTCTCGCTGACTTCAGGTCACGCTTTTTTGTAGTATCGGGGGTGTAGCACTACCTGTGATCCAGTAATTGCAGACTGCCTTCAGCACACGGGTGTAGTTTCAAGTTTAGGGCTCCAAGTCAGGAGTTTCACTAGAATTTTCTTTACAGACTTTACCAATGTTGAAAGATCCAACAGCAGCAGCTCCACCTTCCCTCCTCCGAATCTCCTCCAGCACCTTCGGCTTGGGCTACTAAAGCCCCACGACCTCCTTGTCCCGGGGACACCCACACCATCCCTCGGGCCTCCCCTCACGCCGACCCGGGCAGCCCCACCGTTGTCCCGTCAGGGAAGGTCCCGCCACAGGCCGACCCCCTCCTTCCCCTCACCCCCGGCCGCCCTTTTAGCCCCCTTCCCTCAGCCGCCTCGCCCCTCGGAGGCCGCCTTCTATGGCGGCCCCTGAAGCTCTCCACCCACCGGGGTGCCAAGCCCGCTGCCCGGGGCAAGGTGCCGCCAGCAGCAGCAGCAGCAGCAGCGTCCCGAGGAAAGCAGCCGCCATTGCCTTTACGGAGTGCCGCGCCGCGGAGCCGGCTGCCGCCCGGCCGCCATCTTGGGCGCCAGCGCGGCGCCATGGCAACGGGAAGGGGCGGGAAGCGCCGGCGGCGGCGCGGCTTCCTGACGGGGGAAGGGGACCGGGGACCGCAGAGGGCCACCGGCGGGCGGTCACAGAGCCCGGCGGGGCCGCCTCACGTCCCCCTTCGCCCGGGAGCGACCGCACAGCCGAAAGCGGCATCAACCAAAGCAGCCCCGACCAAGTCCGACCCTCATCTCCCCCCCTCACTCCACACAGGCCGCCTCCTCCCTCAGGCACCGCATCCTCGGGCGGGTAGCGCCGTTACACTTTCACGCAATAAAAATCGCAACAAAGCCGTGTAGCTCACCCCTAAAAACATCTCTTATTACAGCAATACCTAACCACATTCGAAAAAGCTTTTATTACAAACGTTGTATACAAAGTAAATTATAAATACAGCCTTCAAACAAAATGGCTTTTGGCAACCAAGCCAGTAAAAGACTGGCACTTACTACAACTGTTACACGGACAAAAACCCGATGCAATTATCAAGACACAGCATAAATTCCTGTATATGCCTTGGGATAAAAAAAAAAAATTGTCTTTTTTTATGTGGGAAACAATTACTCTCTGTATTCACACATCAGTAACACCAGTCACTAGTAAAAACACCAAATTATACAGTAACCTTTTAAAAGGGAGAGATTATTTTTTTGTTTGTTTGAACCAAAGCTATGTTCAGAAGTCCACAGCGTATCCTGACATAACCTGACATAAAAAACACCGATCCAAAAGCATGTGTGCCTGCCGTCATATAACATAGAATTATTTTTTTCATTTCAAAATACAACCTTAAGGACTAACCAGCTAGTTCACATTTATTGAACTTATTTTAAACAAAGGCAGACCTTTTTATTCATGAATTAAGAGATACCCAATTGAGATAGAAATACCATACAGACAGTACACTCAAAGGAATATGAACACAGGTAAGTGCACATTCTAGGGAATTAGCACTTTTTAAAAAATAAAAAAGTGGTTTCTAAGCCATCTTGAAAATATTGGTGTTTTATTTTTCAAACTGATGCTCTTTCAGTCCAATCCAAAAATTGCTAGCAAAACCTAGCAAGAAGTTGAAGTCCCTGAATAACATAGTGCTGTGGTTCTGATCCTCCACACCAGAAACAGTCATTCTTACCTTTACACCAGCATTATAAAAAGAATCAGAGCTTTCTCATCTTTGAAAATAACTTGGAAGTGTGAGACGTTGCAGTGCCCAAACATCTGCTTCACAGCATCTGTCTCTTAACAGGCTGTAAATTCTGGAACAGCACAGGCCACAGGGTAATACAGTGATTGTTACTTAAAGGGCTGTGTAGAAAACATAGGATTTAAATATTTATCCCTTAAGAAACAAGTAGTAACACTGTTACAGTTCTCTTTCATAGCCAATAAAAAGGGCCATCAGTTTCTCAAATATATCCCATTTCATGGAATTACTGGAGGAGGTATGATGTAGTGACATAAAGTTACACAGCTAACTTTAATTTCTTCTTCTTAGCTTTCATGACAGGTGGCAACGATATTTTGAAAGCAGTCCTGAAACAACATTAAAAAGGAACTGTCAGATACACTCAACATACCCCACACACCCACAAGAAGAAACAAGAAGAAACACTTACTCGCATGTGCTACAAATTGGACTGAAGTTGCAGAATACTGGAAAATAAAATAATTTGCTTTCACTAAAATCGTTCATTTGAACATAAGAAATGAACATAAGAGACTCCATAAATATTTATACACTTACTTGACAAGCACACAGAGCACACATAACCAATTTCAATGAGATTTCGGTGGCAGAAACATGCAGCTCTGTAGTCAACGTGAATAGGAGGCGGAAGGACAAGCTGTGATCTCTGCTCTTGATCGGGGAGAAATACCCACTGCATGAATAAAGAAAAATACTTTGCAAATTAGAATGGTGCTGCTGTGTCACCTTGTCAATGAAGCCAGTAAGAATTCACGTCTGACAGAGAAAAAACACTGACGTGGTTTTCCTAATGACTTACCAACAAATACTGCAGAAGGGATGGCATGTGGGGCACTTTCAAATATATGCCGCCCGTAATGTCACAAGCCTGGAAAGCAGAAAGCATGATCAGATTGTCATGGTTTATGAAACTAACGGGATGTTTAAAATATCCACATACTGCTCAAGGCCTGCATGGTGGAACTGTCAGTGTTGGAAACCACTCTTGAAATAAAGGCAAGAACAGCTTAAGAACATGGCAAACCATATAGCATGAAGTATCTACAAATAAATGTAAACAGCAAATAAGAACAAGGAGTCTGTACCTGTTGCAGAAGACCTGAATCAGAGTCCAAGACACAGGCATCAATCAAAATACTCTGCAAGAGATGAAACACATGAAAACCAAATTCAGCTACAACCAATGCAGCTTCATCAGTGTTATTATCATTATCTGTTTCTGCTATAAATACACTCCATATATAAATGCATGTGCAGCTGCAGGAGCACCACAGCCATAGGGAAGCTCTTTCACTTGATCAGAACACAAAACCAAATTTCCAGCACCTCCCTTCTAACACATGGTAATAGAAGAACTATCATCAAAGCTACCTTGTACACGTTACCCACAAGGAGGGACAAAAGGCTACTATCTGTACTACTACACTAATCTTTAATTAATCTAGCAAACCATTTATGTTAAGATTTAGTGATATGGATCCGAGTTGGGGTTTTGGTTTTTGGTTTTTTTTTTTAAAAAAAAACCTTGGTTACCACCTTTCACTCTGGCCATCATAGACTTCACTTCAAGGAGTCTTTAACTAGATCATGAGAGAAATGAACAAACTCGTCATCTTTGCACATTAATAAAAGGTAATATCTATAAAAACGAAATGCCAGCTTCACCTGTTTCTGTGCTGCAAAGATCACATTCATGAAATTCATATATTGCAATGCACTGTCTTCTGCAGCTTTTATGACCTAAATAAAGCAATTCAGACTTGTTAGTTTACATAGTATCACCAGACTTCAAAACTAAAAGAAAAGTGACAGCAAAAGTTCTCACCAAAATCCTTGATTTCATTTCTTGATTGGCTACGTATTGAAAAGAAAAAGAAATATATGAGTACATTGCTTCTATCAATCACCTGTAGTTTTGCCCTTGTAATTCTGTAGTCTAGTATCTAGTATCACAGATGTTAGATATCTCACATCTCAGTTAAAATACGTATATGAGCTGTGTCCCAGTGGCACAGAGAGCAGCAGGAATATTTGGCAAGTATCTGTAGACTAATTCAGACTTGTGAAAATAGACCCATTTAATTTATTGTCCAAAAGCAGTTAGATGTTAATCAGGAAAGAAACGTTCAACATTGTTAATTACCAGCTCACTGCTTGAAACACGCATCTCAAGTTATATGGTATTTCTCATTTATTAAAGTGATCTGAAATATATAGTTGATTCTAGTCCAATCTGCTCCTTGCAAACTATTTGCACAAATAGCACTTTTTCCAATTATAGTAGTCATAAGAGGAAGACCAAAACTGAGTAAGAAATTCAACTATCAGCACAGCTCTGCAGGTGGTCCCTTTGGAGGAGGATCTGTGCATTTTGTGACTTTGAAAAAGTTCCTCTCAACCTCCAGTTACTCTAAAGAGATTCCACTTTCAGTTTTCCTCTTTTCACTTACATGCAAGAGAAAATCAGAATAAGAATGTAGACTAATGATCAAGTCCTTTACTTCTAATCATCACCAAGACCTAGTTTAAACTGAGCAACTTCAAATGATTGGGATAAACCTGTACCTATTATTGCCAGTTTTGGAAATGGCCATGTACATATGCATTTACATCTGTTATTCTGATTCAAACATTTACGTAGGTACTCAGAACAGAGCGGGCATTACCTTTTACCTCTTTGCTCATCTTGTTGATATCTACATTGGCTGACATTAAGGAATCTACATTCTGCTCGTATCCGTACCACGCATTCACCACCTCACCCAACACACATCTTAATACACCACGACAGTTATTAGGCAAACATTTCAGTTTTGAGAATTATGACAGAACAGTAATAGTAAAACCTATTTTGAGCATGATTAATACTATAAGAAACAGTATTCAAAATACATAAAGGCTTTGAAGATTCTGTGATCAAAAGGATACAACAAAGTGCCTTAGCAAGTGATCCTGCTAACAGAGTTTCTGTTTGCTGGCCCTTCATGTCAGCTGCAATACAAGAAAAGTTGCAAAAGTTACTTTTATATATAAAAGCTGAGCCTGACTATAACAAACACTACAAGTTTTATCTTTGTAAATAGTATTAATGCAGAGGCCTGAAGTGTCAAGCACAATAAACTGATCTACTTTAAACATATTAAAATTCACATTATCAAAATAAAGGAAATTCCTACAATGCCTTGAAAGTTCAAGTGTTTTGCAATTCTGTATATTAAGCCTAGAATTTTCTTTTCCTTACTTTTTGTCATGAGGTCTTTAATCTCTTCTGCAATTGCATCATTTATTGCTGTTAACAATTCGTATTTTCCATCCTTGCTGCCAGAGCAATTGGCTTCCACGGAGCTACTGCCATCTCCAAAGAGATCTGCAACAGCCCAACACTTCCCAGGGTACAAGAAACGGCTGAAACAGGAAAGACAAAGGATTCATATTTTGCCTTTAACACTGTAAGAAAAAAAATGCCATACACTAATCAGCTGTAGACAGTAATACTCTGAAGTAGAATTTCAAATAACTTTAATCCTTTAGAAATTAAAGAGACTATATAAGTCAGGAAATCTTCAAATCCAAAATGGAGCAAAACCCACATTCTCCTCCCCTCTTTCAAAACACATTTTAAGAGAACTGGCCAACAGACACCACACATGTGCTTCGGGGTAGATCCTGAGACTCACAAGTGTCTGCGGAAAACTATCCACTGAACAGGAAACTTCTGCCACTTGCACTATCCTGCTTGCTGTGTCTCTACCATCCCCTCTCCCCACATATTTGTAAGTTAAAGTCTATTTGAATCTTCCTTCTGTCTTACAAGCCTTTTTGTTGTTTTGTGTCATACACTAAGTCAGATCATTTCTCTCCTACACAGTTTTAGTTAATTTCTCTTCTTAAGACGACACTATGTTATACATTGTAAACCTGGCTTCAGTTATATACTTCAGTCCAACAAATTGGGAGATAGATACAGGAAAGTGCACTTTACACAATTTAGAAACAACTATACCTTTCTTGTGTGTGACTTGCTATTACAGCGAGCTTGTTGGTACGATTCATAAATAAGTGTGAATTTCCCAGTACCATCACTGCATCCATGCATTTTGATAGGGTGAACTGCTAGGAAAAAAGAATAAAGTCAATATAGCACCATAACTTTTATGGTCAAGTAATTCAGAAGAAATCCCTCAAGTAACTGCAGTTAAAGAACTTGAGTTTTAAGATGCCAAAAGAACTTCCTTTCTTAATGGGGAGCATTTAGGAAAAAAATTTTGAAAAATACACAATGCTGAGTTGCTATTTTAAAAAGAGTGTTCTAAAATCTGTTATAACCGCTTTCACAGACAATTTTAGCATAGCTCTGAGATCAAAAGCTCATCCCACCTGTTGCCTAAAGATTTAAACAAACTAAATGATTTCCTTCAGAAACCTCCCTCAGAAGTACCGAGGCCCAGAGGCCGTACCTCAGCTTCCCCTTGCGCCCTCTTCCCCCACCAGATCGGGTTGGTGTCGATGACGATGACCAGCAGGTTCAGCTCGTCCTCTGAAAAAGCCACAAGACGCCAGGGTCACCCCAGGCCCCCTGCAAGGGCCGAGCGGCACCGGCGGAAGGTCCCCGAGCAGAGGGGGTCACCCGGGAGCGCTGGCAGCTCGGCAGAGCCCAGCCCGCGGCGGGGACACGGGGAACCGACCACCACAGCGGCCCGGCCCGGCCCGACCCAGCCCGGTTCGGCTCGGCCCAGCCCGGCCGAGGGCCGAAGCCCGCCAGACACCGGCGTCTCTCCCTCCCCCGCCGCCTCACCCGCGCTCATTGCACCGGCTAGAGGTGCCGGTCGTTCCCGGCGCCTGGAAATGACGCCAAGGCGAGGCTCTACGTCATCGAAACGCGTCACTCAGGCGGCGCCACGCCCAGGCGAGGCGGGGGGTGCGGTGGCAGTGGCCGGGCGGCGAGCGGAGCGACGCGGCCATGAGCACGGACGGTGAGGGGAGCGGGGGGCGGACGGTGAGGGGAGCTGGGCGGCGGGGGGAGGCGGGCCGGGCCGGGCCGACGCTCCCCGTTGCTTTGCAGACCTGATCGAGACCTTCCGGGCGCAGCTGAGGGACGACCCCGATGTCGCCTCGGCCGTGGCTGCCATCCGCGCGCTGCTGGGCTTCCTCAAGCAGGACCGAGGTGGGTCCGGGTCCCCCCTCAGCCCCGGGCGGGACGGGGATGCCTCTCTGCCTTGGGTCGCCCCATGGGGAGGGCCGTACCGGCTCGGTCCCGGCCATACGCCTCTGCCTCCCCGCAGGTGAGACCATCCAGGGCCTGAGGAGCAGCCTGCTGGACGCCATCGACACCCTGTCTCGGGTGGACTCCTCGGTGGCCGTGTCCTCCGGCGGGGAGCTCTTCCTGCGCTTCATCAGCCTCACCTCCCTGGAGTACTCGGTAAGGGCGGCCACCCCCGGCCGTGCTGCCCGCCATGAGGGACCCTCCCGCCTCACGTTGGCTCTGTTTTCCAGGACTACTCCAAGTGCAAAGAAATCATGATTGAGCGCGGGGAGATCTTCCTCAGGAAAGTCTCTCTCTCGAGGAACAAAATCGCCAAGCTGTGTCACCCCTTCATCAGAGACGGTGCCGTAAGTAGGCTGAGGCAGGGTCACCCTCATTTCACTGCTCTGCTGCTTGTAGTATGGAGAAGCAGAAGGGGAGGGGGTGAAGTTTACTAACATTCATGCCAGCGTTGTCCGATGGCAATTTCTGCAAGTACATGGCTGTAACATAGAATCATGGAATGGTTAGAGTTGGAAGGGACCTTAAAGATCATTGAGTTCCAACTCCCCTGCCCTGGGCAGGGACACCTCCCACCAGACCAGGTTGCTCAAAGCCCCATCCAGCCTGGCCTTGAACCCCTCCAGGGATGGGGCAGCCACAGCTTCTCTGGGCAACCTGGGCCAGGCTCTCACCACCCTCACTGTGAAGAATTTCTTTCTGGTATCTAATTTAAGTCTCCCCTCTTCCGATTTAAAACCATTACCCCTTGTGCTGTCACTACACTTCCTGACAAAGAGTCCCTCTCCAGCTCTCCTGTAGGCTCCCTGCAGATATTGGAAGGCACATCACCCTTCGCTTTATTTTGTTAAGACTCATCTCCTCTCCCTACTTCGGTTTTCACACAATCCAACTTCTCCTGTAGGTTCCCTGCAGATATTGGAAGGCACATCACACTTTGCTTTATTTTGTTCAGACTCATCTCCTCCCCCTACTTCAGTTTCCACACAATCCAACTGTAACTCATGCTTTACTGCTTCTGAGAGGTGCTGAGGAGCCGCAGCTTCAACTTTCCATTTAAAGCACTAAACCATCACCCCTTCCCCGCATAAAGCCCTGCTTGCAGAGTGGTTTGCTGTCCTATGATTTGTAGGATACAAGTGACATACATTATTATTTAACGTTGATGGACAGTTTTGTGACATAAAAAGTCATGACACCATTAACAAAAGTAAAGTTTCCCAAAGCTCAGCAAGAAGTAATGCCTGATTATCTTTTTTTGACAGCGAATATTGACACACGCCTACTCGAGAGTGGTCCTCAGGGTGCTGGAAGCAGCTGTTGAGGCAAAGAAGCGATTCAGTGTTTATGTTACTGAATCACAGCCAGATCAAGCAGGGCGAGTACTCGTTAATTTGTGTTTTGTCTTGGTTAACAGGGTAAGTTCCAGCTAGCATCAAATCTGTCATACCTTAAGAAAAGCAGCTAAGCTTGGTAGTTCTTACTAATATCATCACATTATTCTGGGCAAGTAAAAAAAACCGCAACAATATTGGCAAGTAGTTTCCAATACTAAATATTCCAGTAAGAGTGTTACCTGTGTTTTCCTGAAAGGTTTACAAACTTTGAATCAGTGCCAGGAAGCCTACATTTCCCTTGGGAAATGGGAGACAACTGATTTCTAGTAGTCTGCTTCAAAAGCAGACTAAAATAATTAGTATTATCTTAAGCATAACAAAAAAACCCAACCCACTATTCAGCTAACAACATTGTTTGAAGATGCCAAATAAAGTATATTACTGACAGCAAAAGAGCAAACTTTCCCTTCTCAGAGCATACACCATTGTGTAAGTGAAGCAGTAAATCCTGCACGCTGGATAACACAACCATCTAACCCGTCTCTCACTAGAATCGAGGATGTTCAGCCAGGAGAAGCACAGAGGATTTTCCAGCTTCACTGAAATAACTTCTAGCAACACACCCCATGCTTTATTTCTTGTTTCTTATACTCTCTTGATGGCAAAGCTGAGACAGTTTAGATAATCTGTCATCTTAATAACAGTTCATGGACTCATCTTTCTGTAGATGTAATTCCTGACCACTAAACCAAACTGATGTTACTTTTTTGGGGTTTGTTGTAATCTGTTTCCATTTCTACAAATAACCTATTTTCTATTGGAGAGAACATGATAAACTGACACTACAGGCAAGGGAGCATGGGCAGTCATGGGTTTCAGTCTTTCAGACAATATTTTTCTAGCAATGTCTTCTCTAAGTTTCAAACTTTTTTTTTTTTTAATAGGCAAAAAATGGCAAAAGCCTTGAGGAAACTGAACATTCCGGTGACTGTGATTCTGGATGCTGCAGTTGGGTAAGTCTGATCCTTAAATCTTAACACTGAGTCTTTCAGACAATATTTTTCTAGCAATGTCTTCTCTAAGTTTCAAACTTTTTTTTTTTTTAATAGGCAAAAAATGGCAAAAGCCTTGAGGAAACTGAACATTCCGGTGACTGTGATTCTGGATGCTGCAGTTGGGTAAGTCTGATCCTTAAATCTTAACACTGTTCATCACAGTTTTATTTTGATAATGTTACATGTAACTTTTCCAGAAGCTTGTTCAAACTACAGAGGTTGTTACTTAGTTTGTCATAGTCGTCAAACAAGCTAAACAAGTTACACCTTTAGGTGCACAATTAGGAGAATACAGCTGCTACCAAACAATTATTTGATGTTTGCACGTTAGAATGAAACATGGAGTCAGACCTAAATATAGAACTTGGGGATGAGAAGCATCCTCTGTATTTGGCCAAGGTTATTACGGTGTAGTTACACTTCAACTGTGATTTGGCCAAGGTTATTACGGTGTAGTTACATTTCAGCTGTGTAGTTAGTATCTTACCACAGGCCCCCACATCCCATCACTGAACATCATTCGTGGTCAGATTTCAACTTCTTCCAGCGTTTACACAATTGCCAAGGCCAGCTCTGGCTGAAGAAGATATGATTACTTAATATTCCTGCCAGGGAAGCAGATGAAAGCTCACTCCAAGGATATGTAACAGCACATGGCCTTACCTAGGTAGATGAAAGTAGTTCAGAAAAGTGAATGACTGTTTGAATTTCTAATTTCTGTTCATCAAGTGTCATTTGCTATATTACCCAATAAGAATTGGATTTTTTTCCTGCTTTGAACAGCTACATTATGGAGAAAGTGGACCTGGTGTTAGTTGGTGCTGAAGGTGTAGTTGAAAGCGGAGGCATTATTAACAAGGTAAGAGGTAGTGAGTTTATGACATCATTCTGTAAACTCTAGACTTTTAAAGTTTGGCTTCTTTGAAGAACTCAAGGCTTTCTGAAAAATCTTTTCTATTTGGATGATATCCAGCAAATACCTATCTATTGTTGGAAACTGGGCAGTATCATGTTACGCTGTCACTAAGGCTGCATGTTGTTTTCCACCTGTCTCCACAGATTGGCACTAATCAAATTGCTGTGTGTGCCAAAGCTCAGAATAAGCCATTTTATGTGGTAGCAGAAAGTTTCAAGTTTGTAAGACTTTTCCCTCTGAATCAGCAGGATGTCCCAGATAAGTTTAAGGTAAGAGAAATTCAAATTACTTCTTAGCCAGCTAAGATGCACACTTACGTGTCCATGTAAAATTTTCATCTAAGCATGTCTTCATTTACCTGGATCTCTCTGCTGTAGCTTACTTTGCATGATATGGAGCTACGCCATGTAACAGTCACATGTCAGCCAGCCGTAATTTGTCATAATACTAACATTTAATTCCTAAAGCAGTTCCTTTGGGGCACAGGAGCAGCTGAGGGCAAGAAACAGTTAAATCAATACACTTCAGAACCACCGACTGTACTTTATAAAGAAGATAAGCCAGCTGAGACCAAGGTGGCACCAGCTTATGCATCATTTTAAAGCAACCAACTTCCTTCGGTTTTACCACAAACATCTGCTCGAGCCCCATAAGCGGTTTTAACTTGCAGTTGTGCAATAACTAATGGTCTCTGTTTCCTTCTAGTACAAAGCAGACACTCTGAAAACAAGTCCGAATCTAAAGGACGAGCATCCATGGATTGACTACACATCACCATCGCTAATTACGTTACTGTTTACAGACCTGGGTGTGTTAACTCCATCAGCCGTCAGTGATGAACTTATTAAACTCTATCTGTAACAGAGGACTCTGTGTACGGGGTGTATCATCTTCAGTGACTGTCATAGTTACAGAACTTGGAAGATGGTAAGAGTTACATGGACGTGGTAAGGAGATAACATTATAAGGATTAATGTAATTATCAGCCTTTTTGAGTTTTTAAAGCAAAACATTACATGTGGATGGACCACTGTTAAAAAAAAATCCCAAACTTACTACAGCTTCTAAAGCCCTAAAATAAATTATTTTAAAGATGGGTGGAGTATTTTGCTATTGGAAAATAAAATACTTTATGGTGTATTCAAAGTCATTCTGAGGTATGCTGTTACTTACTGATCTGTGGTACCTTACCTGAAAAAAATTAAATGAAAAATTGCACAAGGCTGCTAATGGCAATCTGCAGCTCCTGCCACACTGTACCCAAGCTGTGCTTTTAGCTGCAGGCTTGTTTGTATGTCTTTATGGATGCTCGGTCTCTATGAAGAAACCAGATCAGTTCTGTTCTCTGCATCATTATTTTGTTATAAAAATAACAGTTTTATTGAAATTGGCAGTATTTCAATGTAAAAGTGGGGTTAGAACAACTGTCAACCTTCAGACTCTAAGTCAGCAACAGTTTCTGCTTTGAGTCTACTCTGGCTGCCTGTTAGTCTCTTCTCAAATTCTTCTTCACTAATTTTTCCTTTTTTTAATCTTTTCAAGAGTCTTGTGTCATTCAGCAGCTCTTCCATATCCTCATCTTCAATATCAGAGCCCTGTTGACAGTTGAAAAACAACAAATTAAACACACTACCAAAAAGCTTTCATTCTATACAGCTGAACACAGGAGAAATTTATAACTCAGATTTTGCCAGGAGTTTCTAAGCAGGAAATAATACTCAGTTTCTACCTACAGAACTATCTGACTCTCAGTTACACTTGTTGAGAATTGAAAACAGCAAAAAGAAAAGAAAATAAGAAGTCTAGGATGGGCCACCATCATGCCATATATCTGACTCTCAGTTACACTTGTTGAGAATTTAAAAAAAACTAAGAGAAAAGAAAATAAAAAGTCTAGGATGGGCCACCATCATGTCATACGGCTGGATGTCTAAGAAATAAAAATCTGTGCTACCTCTGCTGGCAGCATTATTGACCACCATCAGAGCACTGAGAAGTTGTTTTAGTGTTGGGCTTTCAAAAGTCTCTAATTTTTTTAAGTTTTGGCTGTCAACATCTTAAAAAGTTAATTTACAGTCATCAGTTCCATCAAACTAAAATCCCATGGCTCTCTGCCACTTGGAAGCATGTCCCTATGCCACAGTAATCACACGCGGTTTAATAGAGCAGGCACAGTTTACCTCTTCACGCTTCCTTTTAGCTGTTACTTTCTTTTTCTTCTCCCTCTTGGCTTTCTGTTTTGACCAAGCTTTGTTCTTTATGAATTTCTTTTTGGCTCCATTTTCCTCTCTTTCTTTTCTTTGTTGTTCTAATTGCTTTTGTCTCTGTTTTTCTCTATTTTTATCCTTAAATGAAATGGAGTCTGTATTAACAGTGACTGGAGTAAAGTCTGGAAAACATTTTCCTCTTAGTTCAGGCATCTTTGGCATTTTTAACAATGCAAAACCTTTGGCCAGGCTTGCAAAATCCAGATCTGTTAAAATAAAGATTTTCCAGTCAGTTTCCTAAAAAAGTTCATTTAACTTAGCAAGTCACAGGAATAAAAAAACCAAACACATTCTGGTATTGTATTGTTTGCATTCTATACTTAGTAACAAAGTCACTTTTATTTATGCGTATGTCAGTTTGGTCAAACTTGCTAAGTAATTTCCCGAACCAAATCCTGTCTTCTGAAAGGAACAGTAAAAGGCACCAGCCACTGCTGGGAATTACCTTTTATTCGGAAGATGAGATTACATTCGTGTTTGGCATAAGCCTGGACATAAGACACAAACGCTTTCATCCCTTTCTCAAACACTGCCCTGTCAGCGAGGGCCATCGACTGCAGTTTGGGAAGAAGATCTAACACGTTGGTCTGTGGTTTCATTTCCTGCATTGGACACTGAGAACCAGAACAGAAATAAAAAAGCCAAAGGAAAAGTTCAGCTGAATGATTTAAAATGCACTGTGGAGCTTCAAACACACACTTCTTCAGGTAATCTTCAGTCAACCACGTGGTAACATAGAGTTGCATTTGGTGATTAATAACGCAGCTCACTTTTTTTTTTAAATTATGCACCTCTGCTAAAACATTATCTATGCCTGTGACCTTAAGTCCTACAAATTCTGATTCGAAAACCCTTATCAGTAAGCCTGTCCCCTTGCCCTTTCCTGCTTTGGGTCAGAACAAAAGTCTACTAACCTTTTGGTTGATTGAGAGAAAGTTGATGTAAGATTCTTCCATGGGAAGCAAAAACACAAGCGCGCTGCCGACATTGCCGATCCGTGCTGTTCGACCACAGCGATGGACAAAGGCACTGGAACCACAACACAGCACTAACTGAACAGGAGACACTCAGTCTGACCTTGAAGTATCAGACAGACAGCAAAAGGGGAAAGCTGATGGAGTGGAACATAGAGCGTGCTATACACTTCTGAACTAAAGCAGCAGGAGTCCGTGAAATGCAGTACTGTAGCAGTCCCACTCGATAGTTAGGACTGTATACAGAGACAAGGGGTACCTGTTTTGGGGACAGAGTTTAAGCTAGTTGTAGGGAGAACTGTAGAAGTTAAAATACAGAGAAAAGCACTTTTCATGTGAACTTTTAATTTACTATTCCTTGAAGAGCTCTGTCCCTGCTCTTTTCTCTGTTTTCATTCACCCAAGTGTCTCACCTCTCGTTACTTGATATTCTTATACCATTTGCCTCTTTGCACAAATGTAAGAACTCCCATTTGACTTACCCTTACAACACAAAGTCATTTCAATTCACAGCAGTTAGAACAAAATTTGCAGTCTTTCCAGCCTCCCTTGTTCATGAATTATTTTGTGTGTTCACTCAGACTAACTTCCAGGCAGCAATTACCTTATTTTCCGCAGCTGCATGTTCCCAGTTTGTATCTAAACAATACAATAGCACAACCACAAGTAGAGTAAAGGTTTTTAAGGTCTCAGGTTGTACCTTGCACTGCTAGGAGGGTCATACTGTAAAACCCAGTGTACTTCTGGAATGTCTATGCCACGGGCCATCACATCAGTGCAAACTAAAATGCCACTA
This sequence comes from Calidris pugnax, assembly GCF_001431845.1. NCBI lineage: Eukaryota > Metazoa > Chordata > Aves > Charadriiformes > Scolopacidae > Calidris > Calidris pugnax. The sequence goes on along the minus strand of NW_015090783.1, from coordinate 2,389,413 downwards.
GAAAGAAGAAAAAACATATTTTCATTAAACTTGTCATTTGAGAAGAGCCAGTCTCCTCCCAATTGTGTATTCTGCATCCACGCTGCAGAATGAGGAACAAAACTTTTTAAAACATTAGTTTTTTGAAAAGAGACAAAATATTACAAGGTAGTTGCAGCTTTCATTGACTAAAATTCTACATAACATTATGAAAATGTAATTATGAATGTGATTTATATTACAGACAAAATATCATTAAGAAAAAAAATCAATTCCCTATTACAAGTTCTATTTTAAATCACTATTGCATCCACCACAGCTGAACATAATACTATAAATGTTTTAATAAAAGGCCTAAGAGACTGACAGTTCTAGCATGCTATTTTAAACAGTAGTTCTTCCTGTTCTTCTTAGCCTGTTGGTAATTCTTTTTCTTGTGATATAAAATGCTAAAACTCAGGTCCCATGCACTAAAAAAATGACAGCTAAATGAGAGTTTCTAAACAACATCTTGCAAAGCTGACACAAAACACTTTTCTGCAGGTAAATTACAGCATCACATTGCCATATTCTCGTTCATATACTAATAAAACAGTATCCTGGGTTTCCACTCTGGTTACCAATCAGGAAGAGATTATTTTCACTACCAGCTCCCTAGCAATGGCACATTTATACAGCAAGGCTAATGTGTGACTGCAGCACGTGACAGTACAGTATTATCCTAAATCCATGTCCCTGCGCCTTCCATGTGGCAGCATGGATCACCTAAATTAGACTGGACATGCTCCAGTCACATTTTCACTTTGTGATCATACTTTTGAGTACCTAAGCACAGTTTGTGTTATTATAAATATATTCAGAACGAGCCAGTAGCATCCTTCTCCTCAGCACAACGCTTAAATGGCCGAATAGCTTTGTCAGACAAAATTCCACATCCCTTAGTGTTTTCACTTCCAGCTGGCTTAGCCTGTTCATATGTTCTTACCCTGGGAGCTTCCGAAACTCAGTAAAGATCTTGTTACGCTTGTGTTTCATTTTCCCATGAATGCTCATTATTTTCACTTGTTTAATTAAGGATTCCAAAGCTTTCCCATAGTATTCCACACAGGCGCACGTGCTGTTGTGATAAAGGCAGACACAAAAGCAAAAGATTATGCTGCATTTTTTAACCCGTTTAGACAGTCAAGATAGAGTGGTTTGAAACCTTTCAAAAATATATACTATTGCCTATTTTTATTTAAGTGTGTATATCATTTTTATAATTAACATATAATTACCTGTAAGGCCTTACTTTAGAAATGCATATAAAATTTATGTTTTGCTTAATGAAGTTCAACACAATCCTGACATGAAGCAACGATCGATCTCTTTTTAGGCACTATATTCTACAAGACATCTATTAAAATGAATCACTTTTAAAATGGTTGTGTCCTTGTCCAAACAGGGCACAGTTTTGGAGTTTAAGTAATAAAACACCATACTGTTTTCATGATGAAACACACACGGAATTACCTGAAAAAGACTAGATGTTTTTCCTGTTTGTGCTGTCGAAGAAAATGCACCAACTGATTAAATTTTTCATCTGCTTTGCAGATCTACAAAAAAAAAAAAAAAGAACCAAAAAGTAAGAAAATGGACTTGATACAAAGTGATCTGCCAGTTTCCCCCATTTGCTGTGCACTGATAAATGCCTACGGACATAATTTGTTAATACTGATCATTTGTAGCACAGTTCATCATGTGGTACATGACACTTTCATGTATCTTGTTTTAAGTAAAAACAAATACTTCAGCTCCCAGTCTTCCATCCCCAATACCTCTCCCACGTTAGTTCCTCAGGTCTCCCTCAGCCACTTCTCCGAAATTGCCAAAGTCTCTCCCTACACCCATTCACTATAAGCAGGTGGAGGAGCCGCAGCAGAGCACTAGTTTAGGGTTACAACTACCCCTGGCCAGCCAAACAGAACTTACACAGCAACAAACAACAGGGTTGCTCATTCAGATATTTCTCCTCAGCTTGGAGCTTTATGTCCTTGTGACTTCTGGTTGCTCTAGTACTGTGATCCTAACTGGCCAGGACTTAAAAACTTACTGACAGAACCAGGAAAAAAAGGAGAGGGAGCAAGAAACTATGGCAAAGCACAAAGGTTCACACCATATAATAGTTCTCCAGGCGCGTTGGAGTTTTCTGTGTGTTGCTTGCTGCCACCCCCTTCTCTTTCACCGAGATGCGGACAGGATTCCGGAGACCTGCTCTCACCAGGTTCTCCACCTCTTGAGTCTGAGTCGCTGAGAACAGACCTGTCCGCCTCTGCTTGGGCAAAAAGTCCAGAATGGCATTTAAACTGCAAGTAAGCACACGTAAAATGTAACTGTCCCAAGACTTCCCTCAGAAAGCAGCTTAATCATTGGTAATAAGAGTTTATAAACAAAGTAGCTCTTATTACAAAGTATAGAGCATCTTCTGTTGAGCTATTTATCTTAACTTTAAGAGAAAAGAGACATCAAAGCTTATTTGTTAAAGTGCTTTAAGCCATTCCAGTGCATAAATATTTTAATCAACCATTAATACAGCATGTTCTAATATACATTAAGAAAAAGAAATTGTAAACTCTGTATAGAGAAAAGAGACATCAAAGCTTATTTGTTAAAGTGCTTTAAGCCATTCCAGTGCATAAATATTTTAATCAACCATTAATACAGCATGTGCTAATATACATTAAGAAATTGTAAACTCTGTATTCATCAAGGATCCACTTTTCCTGATTCTCTTCTCCTCTTAGTAATTGCTTTATACAGTCTACAGAGCAAGGAGAGGTAGAAGAACAAAACAGAACAAATCTAACTTTAGAGGTCATTGCAGGCCATCTTCATTCATACCAACCATATATGAACTCATTTAGAACCTTACAAGTATTACTAGAATTATTATTTAAATACCTTGCTTCAAAGCCCATATCTAGAAGTCTGTCTGCTTCATCTAATACCAAGACATCGAGAGACTTCACACAACTTGCCAGATCCAGCCCATCTGCTTTTCTTCTGAACAGATCCTCCAACCGGCCGGGTGTAGCTACAATGATGTTCCCGCTGTTTGTGAACAAGACACACAGCAATTTTGTAACTGCAAGGCAAGGGCTTGGGGGGAGCTGTTAACACAATTAACACGCCACAAACCTGCACTGGAATTGACTGCATTCGGCAATAAAACAATGTCAGTTTGTCACCTCTAACTGTGTTCAAATTTCAGTGCCTTTCAGACACTATCTTGATGGGAGAAGAAATGCTCAGGTGAAAGCACACCATTTGTGGTAATAAAAATTTAGAATATCATCAGCAACTATGGAAAGCAACTATCAGCTAGAAGAAGTATTTGGCACCTCTGTGCAAAAGCCAGTGGTAAATATGATTGCTTCAAAACTTCATCAGCACCAGTTCCAGAAAACTATCCACCAGCACTGTCTCAATCTCACTAGAACCTACTGCTAGTACAACATTTACAAAAGGGGAACTGACACATCCAGTGAAGACAGTTTTCAGCTCACCACGCTGCACGTTCTTCACCCAAGCAGCACGTCAATGGTACTGATTTCACATATGATGCTTTCCTATTGTCTCATTATGAAAGAATCCCCAATTTCCTCAGCACACCCCCTAACATACTCATGCAGTACCCTCAAATTTTAGCACGAGCAAGACCAAAGCCCTAATTTGAAAGCCCTAAAAACAAGGAGAAAACTACACCAGGGAAGCACTTATAAAAATTATTGACAATCAACTCACCCATGCTCTTTAAACTTCTCAACATCTTCCATGGGATTCCTACCACCAATTAAAAGAATCTGACTGAAACAATAAAGCAGAAAGATTTAGGTTATCTTTAACCTTTGTTAGTTTACAAATGACAGAAGTCCACAGAAAAAGGAACTGTGGTCATGATGAGCCTGAAGTTCACTCACCTAAACCTGGGGAAGTGTTTTGTGAAATGTGACAGCACCTCATCAATTTGAATAGCTAATTCTCTCGTTGGTGTGATAATTATAGCTCCAACCTGCACACGAAAAAACAAAAGGTATTTATGGAAAAATAACAGACTGGAAGAAATATTTGGGCAAAGTTCTCCCTTACAAGCTAAGTGAATATAAGCCACATTTATGATCCTAGTTTTAGACAAAACATTTCCAGAGGAATGTAAGAAAATATACAAAATAACTCAGAATGTTTATGGAAGAGGTATTATACCAAAGTGCAAACTACCTCTGCTAAAGAAGAGAATCTAATAATAATATTTAATAACAAATTAGAGCCCAAGCTCTCCGTACACTAAAATGTATTCAAAAATCAACGGATACTACAAAGCAGTCAAAGACTCTTGTTTGCAGTATGCCATCATATGTGATATCTTAAGACACTTTTCTAACAGCTCAGAAACCAACAGGTTGATCATGTCAAATTGACACTGTATCTAACTGCAAAGAAAGCACCCCAATATTTACTTTCAAGTTTTAAACAGTTTATCATTACTATATGAAAAAGCTGAGCACACAGTCCCTTTATGTGCATGCAATTTTCCTTAACAGTACTTTTCCTGAAGTCGTCAAATCTTATTGGCGCATCATAAAAGCACGCTCAAAACTGATTAACTTAATCTTACCTGCATTTTCTTTAACTTTTCTTCCCGTCTGAGAAGAATTTCCAGTATGGGAATTACAAATGCCAAGGTTTTGCCACTGCCTGTCACCTGCCAGAAGGGAAACAGAGTCAGCCCTTTCCCAGCTCCAGAGACAAACCAAAGCAAAGGAACTTGACCAAGAAAAAGCACTCACTGCTTCTGCGGCGACATCTTTGTTATTCATGAAGAGTGGAATGGTTGCAGACTGAAAAACAAGAGAAACATCATCCGAATGGTTGAATTTACTATGGTGGAAGTAAAGCCCACAGAGGCCCAACCGTGGAAGGGACGCTAAAGCTCTCTGGAAGCACTGCCCAGAGACAGCGAGGGGAAGGCCCAGGGCGGCGACACCCCTCGCTGCCACAGAACCCACCGCCGGCTCCGAGCTGCGGCCGAGCCCACAGACCCCCGACCCCTTCCTCCTCCTCCCTCTCCCTCAGGCCCTGCCTCCCCTTCCCGGGACACCCGCGGGGCCGGGGCCGCCGGCGGAGCGTCCCCTCACCTGCACCGGGGTCATGCGGGCGAAGCCGAGCTCCCGCAGCGCCTGCAGCACGCCTGGACTCAGCGCCACGGGCAGCGACTCCCAGCTCCCCTCAGTCACCGCCTCCATCTTTGAGGGGCGCCCGGGCTCTGCCGCCGGCAGCGCCGCCCCGCGGGCCGTTCTCGGCGGGGCCGGGCGGAAACAGGCGCCGCGGAACTTTGGTTCCGCCGCAAAACACGGCCGGGTTTTGCCTCCTCTGTGGGATGTAAGCAAAAAAATTCCTGTTTTTACTGCAAGCGGCCTATCACAGTAAGTTCTTCTGGGGGTCATACTGAAGCGTTGTGACCCCCAGCTGCCCATCTATAGGCTTAGAATTAGGTGCAATTTCTTCTACCTGCCCACAGAGCGGGATGGCATTTGGATTAATCCCCGATATCCTGAGATATTTATAAAGAAGTACAGTTTAACACAAAGCTTTTTTTATAGTATCAAAGAAAAAAAAAAGAAGTACGAAGTTATTTTTTTTTAAAGAATTTGTTTATTTATCGAACCTGGGTCATATTTAGATTCACAAGCAATTTTTAAATGTACATCTTAGAATTCAATTTTAAGTGTTTTACACAAAAATATTGGCACACAACAGTCGCGATAAGGTGTAACAGCCACCTTTCTGAAGAACTGCTGCAAGTGTTTGCCCGAGGTTGAAAAAACTTTACCTGGAACATGAAAACCTGTAACAAATTTTAAATTAATTGTACAAAACTGTTGTGTGTTACTTGTAGAGAGGCTCCCCCCTGGAAAAGACCCCACCCCACCCCCAAAAATGATTACAACTAATATACATCAGTCACAACATAATCCTGGCTCAGCACCCACATCAGACGCTTCTTTAATTTTTAAACCAATCATCAGATACCGAGGAAAGTAACTTTATACAAAAACAAATCTACATGTGCCTGAAAAAGAAAACACACCAGTATTTAGCATTACGCTAATTATGATCAGATAACGGCAGAAACTGCCACTTAACTTAAATAGAAGGGCTGCATAGCATCGCAATAAAACCCCAGAATCGTTAACCCTTTGGCATCAGGAGTCCAGACGTCCTGAACACTAACACATCCCACTGCAACACCAACAGCCTGAGCTTTGGACCTGCAAAAACCAAAGGGCCAACCATCGTCTGCCAAGACACTGCACACAATCGGCTTCGATATAAAACCTGTGAACAGCTAAAAACGATGAACATTCAGTCACGAGAGGAGAAAAAATGTATTTTCATACCAGCTATTTAATTTAAAACAACTTTGGGAGTAAGTTGATGTAATCAGGAGAGTTACTGAAGGCTTTAAATAGCAACTCGGTATGAACCCCGGCTCGGGAGTGTTCAGCTCTCTTCTGTTCATGATCAGAATAAAGTTCCAATCGCTTCTCCTTGGCAGTTTATGTAAGTGAAGAAGGGACTATTTCAATTTCATAACACCTACTGCAGGGTTAAAGATGTCAAAGATGCAAAGAATCGTGTTTAGGGCCTTGTACCGTTTCCCTAGATAGAACTGCAAGTACGAAAACAGGGCGGTGGGGGGAAAGTTAGAAAAGACATCAACATTGCTTGTTACTACAGTGGAATTACAGCGTTTGCAGCTCGCTTGGACCTGGCTTAGCGTACAGACTAGGCAGATTTAAGTGGAAAAAATTATGCCAATTAAGTGACAAGATTTCAGCACAGCTTTCGCTACAGAAGATATATAAAAACAATTCATTTTTAACTAGGAAGGAACATAAGCAAATAAGTTTTACAGTTCAGTAAAGAGGGTTCAGAAACTAATTGACTTTTTTGTGACCAGGATGTTTGGTAGACAGTGAACTGAAATCCGCGACCAGAAAAGTACTCTTAAACAACCCTTCGGACTTCAAAAAACCTCTTCAGGTAGTAGATTTGTCCCAGTGTCATGGCAACTAGTACAAGGGCTTCGAAGAATGACCAAAGAACCACTCTGCTGTTTGTGTTATCATTAACTGTTAGGGAGAAAAAAAACAAAAACAAAACAGTAGTAAGTTACAAAGCTTTTAAAACAAACTTAAAACATATTTTGTCATTTAACTTCAACTTAGGACATACACTGCAGCATCTCTCTCTATTCTGCCCACCCTCAAAGAGGTCAGACAGAAGCTTCTAACCACAGAACAGAAACCACTTGCTTTTTCAAGTAGCGGTTGCATATTATGGTCTCAAAGTCGAACTGGGAATTTCTAATCTCTAAAGGTTCATCATTTTTAATTCTAAAAATCCAGCATTTTCTTAAATCATTAGTAACAAAAATCACAAAACTGGAGACATCCATAGGTTCAAAAAGTTGAGGGGCCAGTGCTTTAATGTAACCTTGTATTTTCACATTAAAAATACTTGTCCTCCATTTCCCTAATGCACCACTTAGTGCTCTCAGTCATATTTTAAAGCCATATTTCAGAAAGTGAGGGTTGTGACTGGAGAGTTAACCATATTCTCTACTTGGCAACAACAGTAGTTCTGCACTATTGCAACAAAATATTTTTAAAATACTTTGTCTCAACTATTAAGCCACACCCACCTCAAGGATGAAGTAATAGTTTAACCAACGTGCGTCCCAGGGAACCATATCGTTACTGGTATCTTCATGAATATGCCATTCAAAGAATTTACATCAACTAAGCAAAGATTATTTTGCATAACAGTCTTCATCAGATGAGAGGCAAGCCAACTTAAAGAAGACTGGAACCATCAACAACCTGTATTGGCAGGTCCTTCAGAACTTGACTTGCAATAGCTTTCATGGACTTGTACTTCAAACCACATTTTGTAAGTTCATTTAAAAGGGGAGAGGCATTTAAGTCAAAGACACATACTTGCTCTATGTATTCTTTCACGAACTTCCATGTACTCCTGTTCATGCTTTACAGCTGTCATGGCCACTGCTAACTCATTGATCATCTCTTCTAGCTTGTTCTGATGAGCTGCGGAACAATTTCAGAGGCATCAGAAAGTCTGTTATTGACTCAAAGGACAATTTGGTAAAATTTATGAAGAGTTACATTTAATTTCCTGTCGCAGAAGTTCTGAAAAATGCAGTCTGTACAGGTGGAAACTTTCTATCTTTACCACAAAGTAAAGTTTAGTTTTCATAGTGCCATTTTTCCTAACACATCTCTATGTTATGGAGTAAGCAGGAAAACACCTTTCTCCACATCTGACTAGAAGGCAGAGGACACACAATTTAGAGTCAGTACAGACCGCTTGTTTCTAATATGAGCATACTTTTCCAGAAAAAACAGAACGTAAAAACACATGAGATCAAAACCACACACTAGTATCTATTTTGGCAATATCATCCAACATATTCCAAGCAAATTATCTTAACATTACAGCTTTTCCTAGTTGTTAAGCTTGCAAAAATAGAACGACCGATAATTTAGCTTAAGATCATGATGCTGGCAAAACGAGATCACTTTCTAAAGCAACGTATCACATCCTGTGATCTTCCTGTTCAGCTGAAGCAGAGCATTCAGCAGCAACAATGCCAAGGGGCCTGGCAGAGGGCGGGAACTGGCTTCAGGTTCTGGTCGTGAAAGCAGAAGAGGAGGAAAATACCAAACCAACAATAACAGAAAACTAGCTGGAGACAGTTCAGCAAATGGAAGGATCAGAGATCCAGGATTTAGTGATTTTGACTGTCAATTGCAGAACCTTTTAAATACATTCCAGGTGAAAGAACTGCCCACTTACAAATTTATAAATTATGCAACTAGTTTTCAAAGTTTTCTAGCACCAAGAGAAGTTCAAGATACCATTCCACATACATACCCTGGGCAATCAGCTCTTAAAAAAAGTCACAAAACCCAACATATTTTCTACTGAAGGGATATACTTGACTTTGAAGTTGCCTTATGTTTTTATTTACAAATTAAGTGTTTCAGATCACAATCTGAAAATAAAGCTATTCAAAACACATTTCTTATGGGGAACAGTCAAAAAGAGGACCAGAGTATAACACTCATACAAGCTACAATTGAAATTTTAAAGAGTTGTGTAAACCACACTCACTTTATCGTGAGTATCCAATACTCATTTATATTTACTAATATCATAAAATCCCTTATTTTCATGGCCAACTGGTCATTGTAATAAATGCAGTTTACTAGTAAGAGAAGAAATTACAGTTGCAGGGACTGTTTAGACTCACTCCAAAAAAAAAAACCTCAAGAAAAAGTGTTTGCCTCAAAAATTTAAGCAGCACTAATATTCTTTAAAACAGATATATTTAAACTCAAAAGATTTGAGTCTTAAAAAAATATCAAAAGTTAGGAATTTGTCACTTTGTAAGTGATATCAAATACTTAATGTGCACAGTTACTTACTAAAATAGAAATGAATAATTTATTGCCTTTCTACCTACAGTTAGCAATTTCTAAAGAAAACATAACTTGTTACCCAATACACTTGTTTTACAGCAAGTTGACAAGTTTGAAGTTTTTCCCCCTTGTAACATTACTGATAATTAATAACCTAAAAGATGCTTATCGCTTCCAAAAGCCCTTGATTATTCAACAGCCATTTTAGCAACAAAAAGCAAACACCATCTAAAATATCCAGTGTTCTTGGATGCTCAGTGTTTTAGTTTAATTTCCTCTAAACCTCCCGATTAAGTGTTCTGTTAGCCATAAATAACCACCTGAAGACAAACTGTCTCGGACAGTTCAAGGACGTGATCCCAAGAGCTGCTAGGTATATAAACCTCTCGATGAAAGCTTGCAGGTGCTCGGCATTGCTCAGAATCAGACCTTTTATGTAGTTTATTAAAAAGACATTCTCATGCTACAAACAAATGTTACAGAGAAAAAAAGCAAACGTTAGCTGTTAGTGAATAAATGTATGCAAAAGACAAGATGCTAATGAGCTTTCAAAAAGCAGTACACATACCATCCCAGGTATCTCCACCACCTAGAGAAAAGTGTAAGAGATGAACACAAGTACAGGACAAAAGGCTGCAGATAAAACAGTCATTTACTCAGCTAAGAGAAAATTTTCATATTAGCACATTTATCAAAGAGCTCAACTAATGCATGTAGTAGTCTACATACTGCTGAGCAAACTAGAAATCAGAGAATGAAACTGATGAAAAGACTAAAGAATGAAAGCATTAGTTTCCACAGATGGCCAAGTGATTCCCTGGTGATTTTGCATTAAATCATGTAATGAGGTCTAAGAACATCCGTATCCATTTTAGCTGTGCAAGAGAACAGCTAACTAGAGAGCCTGCAGAAATAGGAATTCTGAGAATCCTACTCAGGTTCAGAAGTCATGCATGCAGGGAAAAGCTCCCGAGTCGGAGCTATTTTTTTTTCCAGGAGTCTCTCTCACCTTCTGTCTCCATGTCTTGCCCCTTTGGAGCTTCCCCAATATCAATAGTGAACATCACTATCTTGGGAGTCATGGTGGACATTCTGTTGCTAAAGCAAAACTTGTAAGTTCCATCCATGTGGGCAGCAAATGTGTATTTTCCACTGGACTCTCGGTCGCCTTTATAAATTCCTTTATTATCAGGCCCTGTAATCTGGATGGGGAAAACAAAATATCATAAATTTTACTTAAAAGTCAGTGGCTTAAAGCAGATTGTTACAGCACTGCATGCATATTCTGAAGTTATCCAGTCAGATTTACGAATACCATCTGTAATCTGCCTAGTTTGGCATTCTTCACACTGTCCCTCCCACAACTCAAAAGCAGCGATGCATTTTGCTGCACAGAAATCTTAAAAAAAAAAAAATCAAAACAAAACAAAAAAACCCCCAACATAACAAAAAACCCAACAAACTTCTTGGTAAAGAAAGCCATACAAAAGCCTCTCTCACTGGCCAAGATTACTGACCTTCCGCATTCAAGATAAGAAGCATTCAAGAACAAGTAAGCCATAAGCTATTGACAGCCCTGTTAGCCAGGGAAACCTTATCTCTGATGTTTGAAGGAAAACAAAAGGCAAAAAAAGAAATTCTTCCCTATGTCAATACTACTTTAGACACACAATTGTACACTGTTGCAGTTGCCATTTCAAATGGACGGAGGGCCTAAGTACTAAGCGCTCAGGGTGACTGTGATCTCAAGGCTTCCCTCCCACCAGGCCACCAAACCAGCTGCTGAGCTTCCACTAGTGACATCTGACTGGGATCTCACAGCTTCCTAACTCTGCCCTGTATTAGAGTGATATGAAATTTTAAACTATGATATTCACTCCCAGCAACAGCTCTCACATGTTTGTGTTATCCCAAACAAACAACTATCTACTCTTCACCAAGAGGAAAGGAATTCTTATTCTTCTCCAATGGAATTAAAACCTCATTGAAGGAAAGGGCTTACCTACAACTTCCAAGGTGCCAATCAACCTGAGTAAAGCAAACACCTTTTGCCTCAAGGGGAGACACTCTGATCCCAGAATAACCAACATGCTTTGGGAAAAAGTAACCCTGTTTGTTCTCCCCGCCAAAAGGCTTATTACGAAAAGACCACACCAAGCAGAAGGAAATCTAAGAGAAGGCTGAGGGGAGACCTTATTAATGCTAACAAGTATCTAAAGGGCAGTTTGAGGGATGATGGAGCCAGACTCTTTTCAGTGGTTCCCAGTGACAGGACGAGGGGCAACGGGCACAAGCTAGAACATGGGAAGTTCCACTCAAATATAAGGAAAAACTTCTTCACAGTGAGGGTGACAGAGCCCTGGAACAGGCTGCCCAGGGAGGTTGTGGAGTCCCCTTCTCTGGCGATTTTCAAGACCTGCCTGGATGCTCCTGAGTGATGTGCTCTGGGCAACCCTGCTTTGGCCGGGGAGTTGGACTAGAGGATCTCTAGAAGGTCCTTTCCAACTCTGACAATTCCATGATTCCATAATGCCGTAAAATCTCCAGAGAACGGCTCTGAAAGCAGGAAAACCGCCTTCTGCAGCGGCAGCAGGAATGACAAGGAGACTCAGGAAGCCTTAGCCCGGGGAGAGGCACCTCCATCCCCCCAGATCGGGAGGGGACCACCGCGCCAGGCCCACTCCCGCCGCCCAGTGAGCCCGCCCGCCCGCCCGAGGGCGAGCCCCGCGGCCCGGTCCCAAACTCCACCGGCGGTTTAACGCCTCCGCAAGTCGGTGTTGGCCCCTTCAGGCCACCGCCGCCCTGCCGGGGCTGCCCGGGGCCGCCAGGGCCTCCCCAGTTGGCGGGGCACAAGCGCAGGGCCCGGCCCCCGAGCAGCCCCACAACGCCCGGCCGCCCTCCCCTCAGCAGGGCACCGCCGGCGGCGCCGTCCCCCCCCTCACCTCTACGTCGATGTCCAGGAACCCCCCCTCCGCCACCTCGAAGATGAGCCCCATCTTCGTGCCGGACGGCACCCGCTCTAGGAAACACTCCTCGGCGTGCGCGTCGATGCTGACGAAGTAGGCGGCAGCCGGGGCCGCCAGGGCGGCCAGCAGCGCCAGCACCGCCCGCACCGGCGACATGGCGGAGCCCAGCGGGAGGGGGCACCGAGCGGCGGGCCAGCAGGAAAAGGGGAGGGGGGACTTCCGGCTCGAGCCACACCCCTTCCGGGGCACGGGGCCGCCGCTCATAGGCCGGCGCGGCCCCACTGCCACGTACGGCCCGCGCTACGGTGGCCATTGAGGGACCGTGCGGAAAGGCCCGCCTGAACCCGGAGGGCAGGGACGGCGCGGCGCAGGAGGCGGGGCCCCGTCCTCGGCAGAAACCAATGAGAAGGGAGCAGGAGCGGAGCGGCGGCTGAGAGGAGCCAATCGGGGCGAGGCGGGGAGAGCTGTCCTGTCAGGCAGAGCCGCGCGCGGAAGGGGATTGGGTGGGCAGCGGAGGGGGGCGTGGTCTGTCCGCGAGGGGAGGGGCGGCGGGAGGTGCCTGAGGCGATTTGGGCGGGAAGGCGGGCGGGCGGCGGCCTCTCAGCGTGGCCCGAGCTGCTGCCGGAGCCCGGGAAACCCGAACTTACCACAGCAAAGTGGAGATCGGGGGGGTTCCTAACGGTCAGAGGAGTAATGGGAAAGCCCAGCGTGCGGGGCTGTTCGTTGCACACAGGAAAACACAAGGCACACGGCAGGCCTCTGCCTCGCCGAGACAGGCTGTGCATGAAAAGCCGTTCCCTGCACGGCCATGCTTGAATGCCAATTTTCAATTAAAAATTCCAGTCAGAAACACAGAAGGTCGGGCTTGAGCTTAAGGAATTCTGTTCACAACTAGCTGCTTTAATTATCTGCAGAAGATTTAAAGGCTAAAGCACGATCTGCCTTTCCAGCAAAGCATTTACGCGTATGGGTTTGCCAAGTAAGCGCCCATTGTACTCCTGATAGTGCTCAGACCTGGTGTTTGTCTTCAGCTGTGCGACAAATGGCATCCAAATGCTCGGTCTGCGCAAGTGAATTCTGCTCACCTGGCTCAGGCTGCCAGTTCTGAGCCGGCAGAGCCACCGCGTCAGCGCAGGCTCAGGGTGTGGACGCGGGTGGAAGGGAAAGCTTTTGGCAAGAGAAGCACAAACCCAAGGAGCTGTGGGTCACGTTTGTGACGGGATGAGAGACCTCTCCTGATGACTCACTGAAAACTTCCATTGTTTCCAATGAGTTTGGATCAAGCCAACCCTGAATCTACTGCTTTCTAAAGCATAAACTGCTGTGCTGGTTTTTCCTTTATCTCAAAGCAGTTTTAGTCTTGCCACTGGCATGTTCTCTAAATTATTATTTTTTCCCCTCTATGTGCATTTGTACATGACAGTGGGAACTCATTTAATACTGATCCTGGCAGCATGAACTATTTCCTCACCTCTAACTTGGACAAAATGGTGATTTCACAGCATATCTGTTCCCCTGAGGTACCACAGAGTGTTCTCCTAATGTTCTGCTCCCCTTTGCCATACTTTCACACGTGGCCTCTGCCAGGAAAGGCTGACTACGCCATTACTCGTCCTCATGCTCCCTCTGGAACTTTGTGCAATATCCTGTGGTGTTTGGTTTTGGCAATACATTTCATGAACGACATGGAGATATGTTTTCACATGATATCATCGATTGTTATGGTAAGTTAGGCAATTGAATGTCAAACTAAGATGTTTGGAGAGTGTTTTGTTACCTTCCCGTCCGCCCAGCCCGGTGAAGGTGAGTGCCTGGGGCAGGCATGAGGAAAACTGAAATTGTGTAACTGGTGACAGAATGAGATACTGACACAGTATTGCATGAAAAAGTTTCTCCGAGTGTCAGAGTGTTGCATTTCACATCATTCATAACTCCCGTTCGCATGCGTTAGCACTTTGCATCTGCCAAAAATAGAGAATTATTGCTGTACTCACAGCACACAGCGTGTATCAGCCATTCCAGGCTTGGCTCTTGCAACCCCAATCTTATTTCCCCTGACTAGTCCCAGTGTTTGATGTTATTCATAGTATCTTGTGAAAAAAATAGTGTGTTATTCCTACACTGCATGCAGCAAGTGGCAGGGTTGGGACCTAAAATGATTTCAGGGCACGTTTCCTTTATCTCTGAAGACTCACCCAGAGCAACTCTTACTAAAGATTGCGAGAAGGACATTTAAAAGCGCGCAGGCACACCTGAAGGTAAAAATACTGAAAAAATTTAACCAGCGAAATTACATTTTGGTTTTAGTTTAAATTCCTCTGTAAGCAGATCTGTGCCAGCAAACTACTCCTGTACACAAAATCTCTAGGGATGCTCTGAGCATGTGTCCAGGCCCCAGGACTCTCTCACTTTGCTGTTACAGATGGAGGGTCTGCAGTGGTTCCCAGTGACAGGACGAGGGGCAACGGGCACAAGTGGAACATGGGAGGTTCCACTCAAATCTGAGGAAGAACTTCTTTGGGGTGAGGGTGGCAGAGCCCAGGGAGGGTGTGGAGTCCCCTTCTCTGGAGATCTTCAAGCAGTGCTGAGTGATGTGCTCAGGGCAACCCTGCCCTGGCAGGGGAGTTGGACTGGATTATCTCCAGAAGGTCCCTTCCAACTCCAACCATTCCGTGGTTCCGTGACTCAGCGCAAGACCCCCCCCGCCCCGGGTGCGGCTCGTCTCCGCCAGCACCGGGAGCTCACACCGAGAGCCCGGCACATCCCCGACTGTCCCCCCCGGGAAACCGGCGGGGCCGGGGCCGAGCCGCACCGCCCGCAGCCCGGCGGGGCATGCGC
>NW_015090783.1:2345883-2374042 GCF_001431845.1 Calidris pugnax | reverse complement strand
GCGGAGAGCGCCCCGCCGCCGCCTATGAGGGCGCCGCGGGGCCGGGCGAGCCATGGACGGCGGCGGCGGCGGGGCGCCGCCCGCCCTGGAGAAGAACGCGGCGGAGCTGACGGTGATGGACGTCTACGATATCGCCTCGGCCGTGGGGCAGGAGTTTGAGCGGGTGATCGATCAGCACGGCTGCGAGGCCATCGCCCGCCTCATGCCCAAGGTGGTGCGGGTGCTGGAGATCCTGGAGGTGCTGGTGAGCCGCAACCACATCAACCCCGAGATGGAGGAGCTGCGCCTGGAGCTCGACCGCCTGCGCCTGGAGAGGATGGACCGCATCGAGAAGGAGAGGAAGCACCAGAAGGTGCGGGCAGGGGGAACCGGGGGGGACGCGGTGGGGCAGCGCTGCCGCGGCCGCCCCGGGGGGGAGAGCCGGGCACCGGCCCCGCCGCCGCCGCCCCCGTCCATCCCCCGCAGCCGCTGGGGAAAACAAAGCGGGAGGCCGGGGTGCGGGGCCGGCGGGTACGGCCGGGGCTCTGCCTGGATGCTGCCTTAGCGTCGCTGTGGGTTTGGGCGTGTTGTTGTGGTTGTTGGGTTGGTTTTTTTTTTCTTTTTTTCCTTCCCTCCTGGAAGTTTCCGTCCTCCTTCCCTTTCTCCACCCCTTCCCCAGTCACTGCGTTTCCTCTCCCTCCTGTCTCCCCGGTTAGTTCTCCTGCTCCATCCCCTCTCCTGAGGAAAGGGTAGTGCTGCTTCCTGCTGGGCCAGGAAAGGTCACTGGCAATAATACACTTCTCTCCAGAGCTGTGAATGGTTTAGCAGTCTAGTCTTCCTGGCGCGCTCATCGGGTAGGCAAGTCATAGGAGAGAGATGGAGGACTAAGTGATTTCAGGTCAGAGTGAGAGCTGAATAGTAGGGAAGAGCACTCTCCCAGATTCCTGCTCCATCCTCTGATGGGAAGATGTTGTCCCTTGGCTTGATCTGAGGTGGTCATAGTGTTCCCTGACACCACTCCCATGAAAGCCCAAGGCAGAGATCGTTTCCCATATCCTGTTACCCTCCTGTGGCAGGACAGCATGAACCGCTCCACTTACTGCACTGGAAAGGGCAGATTTAAACCATCCAGATAATGGATTTAAAGAAATGGTTCTGCTAGTCAGTGACCGTGCTAAATCATCACTGCTGGCTCATGCCATTCCTGCTCTCACACACAGATTCAGAATGAAGAGCAGACGGGGGATTTCAGGAAGAAAGACCTCAAACTTCAAGAGCTGATTTTAATTTAAATAAATTCAAGTTTTATGCTTTGGAAAGAGTCAGCTAAGGGACTTTTACTTAGCATATGAAAAATCCAGGATAATTCCTGCAACATCTTGCAGAGGAAGTCTCAGGACAGTGTTGAAAAGGATGGTAGAAGATCTTTAATGTATAAAGTCCTGTTAAATCTCCAGAATGTGAAATAAGAAGGTCTAGAGGACCTAGAGGACATGTCATCTCTGGGAAGAGCTCCGTTAAGTCAGAGCTCTCCCCATTGATCGCACAGAGACCGCTGTGCAGCCAGTCAGCAGTAATGCTTTATCTCAGATATTTACAGAATGCTGCCTGGTGAAGTGGAAACTGAACTGGGCCCAGTAGCGACACCCAGTATCACTGCACGAGTTGATGTTCTGCGTAGACGCTTCTGAAGTTCATATATGTGTTAAAAAGTTTCCTAAATGTGTCAACTGCATCACACTGTACTTGCCAGGTGTCAACTGATCCCCCGCCAGTTAACCATCTCCACTCTGCCAGCTCCTCATAGCCATGAAATGGCTCACGGACTGTTCAGACAATCCAGACAAAACTTTGGTGGAAATATATTTTTAACATGGAAAATAAAATACATGATGCATACATTTCTTTTTTTTAAATCAAGTTGATTCCCAGTGCACCGAGTCCCCGTAGAACAGTAGTGTCACATCCATCTGTGATCCAGCGTGAGAGTTTGAAGATTTAACTCCTTCACAGGACAGGTGCTGGCAAGCAGAAAGAGCCGGAGACTGAGAAATAGTTGTGACCCAAAAACCAACCCAGACAAGCTTTTAGTGGCCCTTGCAAGCATCAGTTTATGAGATTTTAGAGCTTAAAATCTTTAGATGTGAATCTGTTTTGCCTGTAGTCCTGGCTTAGCACCACCTCCACTTTCTTGAGCTGGCTGGCATCTACTGGCCCATCGATCTGCCTGCTCTGTCTGAAGCTTCTACTAATGAGGGTTCCGAAGTTAATTTCTGCTCCAATTCATTAGGCTCTTCAATAGCAATAAATAAGAAGGTTTGCCTAGGCAAGCCTTAATATGATTGTGTGTTTATAGAGTGGCCACATGTAAATTATAGAAGTTTAGATAGTTTGGGGTTTTATGTGTGTTCTATTTTGGTTTTAGCAGTATGCTTATAATTGATGAATGCGCTGTTTTATTATCTAAACTAGGTCAGCATGTTATTTTCGCTACAGAGTTGTAATATGCAGCATCACTGTAAATAGTCTAGGTATTTGGTAATATAAAGTTTCATTACAGGTTTGCTTTTCTCTTAAGATAAAGAGTTTCAAGTCAAATAGAGGTGATTCATGAAATTTTCTTTACTTCATAATTATTTAGTCTATAGCTTACAATGCCTGTTATGTTACTTATAATCTATTTGTCATGGAGTGTTTTCTGCAAAGCTTTTGGGAAGCGTTATAAAATGACAGCAATGCAGTAATAAATGCTGGAATAAAATGGCATTTGGGCCCCAAAGTCAATAGGAACATGATTTCCCATTATCAGAGCATACATTCAAAGCAGAAAGCTATCCTTTAATCTCTCGGCAGAGCTTATTTTAGCCTCGAGCTGTGCTTGGCGGGGTTGTTGTCTGAATGCGTTTTGTTGTTAGGTAGGAAAGGGGCCTGCTGGATGAATGTAAAAGTCAGCAAGTGACTCAGCCTGGCTCCAGAGATTTGCATCCAGCTTGTTTTTTTTTTTTTTGTTTGAAGCACATACATGAAAATGGAGCAGAGAATGCCCCCCACTACAGAAATATGATTCATGGCAAAGGCTTTTGGGACAAGCAAAGCTCTAAATACGACTGTTTTTCCTTAAGGACCTTATACTTTTTGTCCTAATTTGACCTTTACGGGGATTGGTGACAGCTGCTCTTGACACACAGTGTCCTGACAAATGGGCATTGTTTTGACTGGTCTCACTGCTGCTAACATAGATGCCACTCAGGGCATTCCATATAGAAGAATTTACATAAGAAGCAGCACAGTTCTGTCTTGTGTTTACCATGTGGACTAAGGAGCTCTGGGTTTGCTGCACAGTATCCTGTGCTTATTATTTTACATGTGTGTTTCATAACAGAAATTTAGACTAGAGATGCTACGCTTTCAAAATGAACATGCCCAACACCGATTCCACTGGCCCACACTGTGTGATGTTTCTGGGGTGTTTATAACAGCCTTTTTGGCTGCTTCTGGGGACACAGGAGGTGATTCTTGCTCATGTTTAGTTATCTTGCCTAATGCAACAGTGTCCCTACTCTGGTCCTCACAGCAAAACGGGGCATAAGGAGCCATCCTTTGGGTAACTTGTATGTGAAAAATGTTTGCATTAGGAATTATCTCCTTGTGTATTTACATTCCGCGTATAAGGAGCCATCCTTTGGGTAACTTGTATGTGACAAAAATGTTTGCATTAGGAATTATCTCTTCATGTATTTACATTCCGCCTAAGGAGACTTTGATACTTGGTTCCTTGATGCTGGCATTAGGAAAATACATGTCTTCTAAGAAATTCAAAGTAGCCTCATTTAATTGTTTTATGTAAGAATCATAGTAGGATTGTTAGTAGTTTGACCTGTAAATAGTCCAGTCAAAGACTCTTGACATGTTTAAAAATATAAATGTGTTGTCCCGGTCTACCCTTTAGGAATTAGAACTGGTGGAGGATGTCTGGAGAGGGGAAGCACAGGACCTTCTTACCCAAATTGCACAGCTGCAGGAGGAGAATAAACAACTGATGACAAACTTGTCTCACAAAGACATTAATTTCACAGAAGAGGAATTTCAGAAGCATGAAGGCAAGTTTGATACTTCAAATTCAGTACTTGCTTTTGTTACAAAAAGCAATACTTTATAAAAATATTTTGACTGGATATTCTGGCTTTTTTCCTATAAATTAATGCAGGTCTGGGTTTGGGAGGGTTTGGTGGTTTTATTTTTCCTAACTGAATAGAAAATCTCTGAATACCTGATGATACTGAAGACATGATAAGAGGTGGGTGTAGGAGTGAAAGAAAAGGCTGAATAAATCTCTGTTTGGCTGAGAAGCACCTCTGAAAGTAAAGTCTAGCTTCATTTTTTAGTCTATAACTGTTTTTTTTTTTTCTTTTTAGTTTGCACTTTGCAAAAAATATTCTTAAGCCTATCTTATGCTTTCTAATACAAATGGAATAATCCATTCAGCAATGTTTATTTCACACCGTTATGCACAAAAATAGGTGCAACTGTTGATCTAGTCAGGATAACTCTTTGTAAAGCAGCAAATCAAGATTTCTTTGTCTGAATTATATCAGTCCACCGTATGGAGATACTGATTGTACTTGATTTACGTGCCTTTAGGGTTCCTTCACTTGTTTGGGACTTATAGCCAATTTAGAATGAGTGAAGAGATTTATCATCATAGAATTGTTTGGGTTGGAAGAGACCTTTAAAGGTCATCTGATCCAACCCATCAAATCTGTATCTTTGCAATTTAGACAGATGGATGTTGGCCCATCAAATCTGTATCTTTGCAATTTAGACGGACGGATGTTGTGGGGGATTGTGTCAGAAGCCTTACAGAAGTCCAGATAGATGACATCTGTAGCTCTTCCCTTGCCTGCTGATGTAGTCACTCCATCACAGAAGGCCACTGGGTTGGTGAGGCGGGACCTTCCCTTGGTGAAGCCATCCTGAATCACCTCCTGGTCCTCCATGTGCCTTAGCATAGCTTCTGGGAAGATCTGTTCCACCATCTTCCCAGGCACAGATATGAGTCTGACAGGTCAGTAGTTCCCAGGGTCCTCCTTTCTACCCTTTTTAAACATGGGTGCAAAGTTTCCCTTTTTCCAGTCACTGGCAACTTCATCTGACTGCCACAACTTTTCAATTATCATGGAGAGTAGCTTGGCAACTGCAATGGCCAATTCTGTCAGGACTCTGGGATGCATCTTGTCAGGTCCCATAGACCTATGTATATAAATCCATAGACTTACTATGTATAATCCAGGGAGTGGGTGAATCCTAAAGAGTTGAGACGACCAATTTGTGAGCCAATCTCCTTCTTTCTTGAAGTAGAATGAAGTTCAAGACATAAGGTTCTGACTTGCAAGGACAGGTAGATTTTACTGCAGCAACTGAAACAATTGCCATCCTCAGCTCTTACCCACAGCTCAGCAAATAGCTCTTTCCCAAGAGCAGGGGCAGATGAAGAGATGTCTTTTTGCTCCACAGTTCATAGTACATAATTTGAGGCTGCTGGATACTGAGTCCATTTCATGACACTTTGCTGGTGTTTAAGCTGAAGAGTTGAAAAAAAATGACTGTGCAGCTTTGGGGATGAGGCAGCCTTGAGCTGAGAGATGGGGCAGACAGCTGAGAGTGGTAACAGCGTCACCCCAGTGGCAAAACCTGCCTGTGACAGTGAGTCAGTCTGGAAGTGGGTGGCTTTCTGAACTATTTGTACTTGGACAGGACTCTGGTCCACTGCTTCAAGCCACAGCTCCACTTTCACAGCTTCTGATACAAGGTTCTGGTTCTCAGTAAAGCCATGGCTCCCTCAGAAGGTGTCCTGTGTGTAGCGTGCAAAGGCACTGACCAATCTGAAAACCAGACCACAGTGCTGAGCCACTGCAGCTCTCCAGTAAAGCGTTAGGAACAAAGGGATGTCCTTTTCCAAACATTGGAGGTTGGGATTAAATGGAGGCTTCTGTAGGTGGATGAAACTCTGCCCAACACTGCAGACGTTGCACTTGCTTTCTCCCAAAGGCTGAGTGCTGCTCGCTTGCCCTTGGAAGGAGTATAATGAAACCTTCAAAAAGTAAAAATTGTTAAACCTCTCAAGATGACTGATTTTTATTAAAACAAGTGCAATGCTTTCAATTTAGGAGTGAATTAATGGCGAAAAAGTGGCTCAACATCAGCCTTACAAACTCCATGCATAACTTCAGAATGGCAGTGGTGAGTCACGGACTGTGAAGACGATGACATCTTGTTACAAAGAGCCAACTTCCCCTTTGTTTTCTCTTCTTATTTTTTTTCTTTTTTCTTTTTCTTTTTTTTTTTTCCCTTCCAGAGGGTATCTAGCTCACTGCAGCTCATGTGCTTGTATTTAAATATAGCCATACTCTTCGCATGCAGCTAGCCAAGCAAATGCCAGGCATGCTTTTCATGTTATTTTTACTGTGTCTGCCCAAGTATAATAACACAAACAAAACACATAAACCCACGCCAGAGATCAGATTCTGGGATCACTGATATTCTTTGGCCAAAATCATCAGTTTAAGTCAAATCACATTAATTTATAGCAACCCCATCTTATTATTGGGACCTATTATATGAAACCCAACTGTTTTCCTTTAAGGAAATTTTGTCATTAGTGAATGGGGATAGATTTGTTGCAAATTACTTGTTTGGATAGTGTCAAAAAGTAGTCACACTGCTTTTTTTGAGTCTCCATCATTTGATCTGACATGTGTAGAGTCCACAGAGGCAGGTCTTCAAGCTGAACACTTTGTTAGCAGGACTAACTTTTACCAGAGTCTT
The DNA here is from genome assembly GCF_001431845.1 of Calidris pugnax. NCBI lineage: Eukaryota > Metazoa > Chordata > Aves > Charadriiformes > Scolopacidae > Calidris > Calidris pugnax. The sequence continues at coordinate 2,367,238 of NW_015090783.1, read as the reverse complement.
CCTATCTCAGCCTGATTTAGTACTGTGATCATGTCTCCCCTTAGTGGCTATCCCCTGGGATTAACAGCTTGCTGCTTACTCACCAGACAGTTAAAGGAGTTATTTTTAGCACAGGCAAGAGAGGACAGTGATTTGGGTGTGCGAGAACCTGTCTTAAACAGGAGCGTTCTGCACGGAGGGGATCTGCTGAGAGTCTGAGCAGAGCAGAAGGACATGTGGACAACACAAAATACACAGGAGGGGTCAAAGATAAGTCTACAACATCCATGAATGCTACTCCTCCCGAGCTCAAACTGAGCACTGCTGGATGGTGCTGACTGATTGGAATATCCTAGTAGCATGCCACAAGCAAACCTGACCCAGCCTGTGTCAAACAGGACAAGCAGGCTGCTGCTGCACTGCAGCGAGGGGAGCTGCTGGCTCGGGCTGGCTCTGGTGCTGCAGACAAGCAGCAGAGTGTCAACCCTCGTGTGAACCTCTCGTGCGAGGCTGCTGGGGAACCTACAGTTCCCTTTCCAAAGTGGAGGCAAACTTCTAGTCTGAATATTTAGGCAGTGCCACAGGCCCTGACTGGCACTTTGGCCTGTTGCGATAGATGTTGTATAAACATCTACGGTAAGCAGGTCCCAAAGCATAAACATAAATAATGGTTTAGGTTTTTTCTTATTATTCTTTTTTTTTTCTTTTTTTTTTTTCCAGCTCCTTTCCTTTCTCTTCCTTGAACAATGCTCTGATCACAGCAGTTCACAGGAAGCTGCTCGTAGGATGTGCCTAGGGAAGCCGGCTTGGGTGTGCCACTTAAGATCTTGCAGATATTAGACTTTGAATCATTTAGAGATAATTACTTTACATTTAGGGCATTTAGTGATTTCCCTCTCCACTTCCCCAGTGCCTGAAGAATTGGAAGAAAATGTGACTGTCTGACAAACACTTCCCACCTTTCCTTTCCCCTCCTCCTGAAATGAAAAGGATAATGTAGTGATGTGTGCCCGCAATCGAAGTCTTTTATGCTCACCAAATGCTGGGGAGAAAAATGAGTACAGTGGGAGGAAAAGCAGTCAGCACTGAAATGGTACTTTATTCTTTAAATAGCACTTGCTATCTAGAGAGCTCAAAGCATCTCACAAGTACTAATGAATATAGCTGCACTCACTATTCCTAGTTCCTACTGGGGTGAAACCACCACTCTAAAGTTTCACTGCAGCCCCTCTGTACTTCAAGGTGAAGTTTTGGATTTTGTTTTGTTTTGTTTTTAAATAGAGCTGATGTTTTAGGCCCCAGCCCTGAGACTGGCTGCAGAGGGTGGATCCAGGAGCCTGTAGTGGGGTTTGTGGATGCAGTAATGTACCCAACCTGTGCTGCGACAGCAGAGTGGGGGTCTTTCACAGGAGTTAAGTAGCAGGATGTCTCAGGGCCTACTTCTCCTCCCTGGTGGGTATGAGCTGTAATCAGAGGGAAGAATTAAAATAACCCTGCAAAGAACTAGAACTAGAGCAGAAAGATGATAACGACCAAGGTCTAGAAACAGAGTAGGCAGACTTAGCACAGAATTTAAAGATTTGAGGATGTAATGACTAGAATGTTAACACCATGTCACTCAGGTGTTTTCAGGGATTTGCAGTACAACATCTGAACCAAGTTCCTTGCTAGCCATGATCACCATCCCTTTTCCCAGCAGAGCAGTTACCCATTCTCTGCTGTACCATACAGATTCTAGGTCCTTTAGCAATGGGGGATCGGAGCTGCTGTTCCCTCTGTTTGCAGTAGTGTGCTTTTTATGCCTGCATAGGAACCCACAGCTGCTGCAAGAGTGCACAACCAGCAGAGTTACTTCCTTTCTCCGTCTCTCTCTCAGGTTTGTCTTCCTCTACTGTATTATCCATCAGTTCAAACTGCAGGTGCTCTGTAAGCTGGAGTTCCTAGAGGGATGCAGCCTACGTGCTTTTATGGGAGTAACTTTGGATTTCTCTGACAAGGGAAGAACACAACCAGAAAGCCTGAGCTGATGTTAGAAAGTAGAGACTTGACTGGCTGGATACATTTGAAGTGCAGCCTATTTCTGATGTGGGAACCACTTTAATATATTAAAAAGGAAGTGGCTTTCCAGCCACCCAGAGGGTATCACCATTCACAGTTCATAGAAGGAGGAAGCTGAGGACCCAAGTAGCTACTTTGCCAAAGGTAATAGAACAAGACAGCAGTAGACCCTGGGTTTGAGCTCCTGCTTGGGCTGGACTTTGTTCCAGAGCAGCCACACATTATTCTGGTCACAGCCTTTCATCTTCAAGCCATCCTATGGGCTGTTGTGCAATGTGATTTTTATGGGGGAGTTTAGGACCATCAAACTGCATGTCTCTGTGCAGCCATCGGGAAAAGTCAGTGTAGTAGATTTATCATCTCACTGAGTTAAACCATCTGGTCTGTGTTTGCTCTGAAGAGCTCATCACTGTAGTGCCAGGAGTTCTCGATTATCTCCATAATGGTAAATAGTGGAAGAATGCCTGCTGTTTTGTGATTAGTGTCATTTCCTAATGATTCGTTGGTCAGATTTCGGGTTAATCTAACCCTTTATTTATTTTCAGACAGGATCAATGTTGGATTCTTGGCAATGTTCCAAGCATCCTTCACAAGTGAAATACCATGTAGTATTTTTCTCTGAAGCACGGTTCTTCTAAATATGAATTATCACACAATAGAATGGGGAAAGGGCTGCAAAACATGGGAAGGAAATATGTGACCATAACTGAGACTAAATTTCTGTTCTAGATTCAGGGTGGGGGTATCTTCTGAAGGTCCTGCTTCATCTCCCTTTCACCCAACACAAAACTGGGTTTCAGCATAAAATCATCCTCGTCCAGTGCACCTGAGCTGCTTTGGATCTAGATGCAAACCACAACAGTGACATGTTGTCTCGATCTTGCTGAGGATACAGACCATCTCTTTTACAATTTTCACAGGGGCTTGGCCAGCTGATTCTGCTGATTATCAGACAGATAACCAAACTCCCTGGGGCGTACTGTGAACACTGCTGTAAAACTACTGAGGCAGCAAGATGTAGCTGTGTCACTCCACTGTTATAAATGTCTTCGAGGACTGTCAGTTCCTTTTTTTAAGGAGTTTCTGTGCAGTGGCTTTTTGGTGTGGATTGTGTCATCTGTGTTCCCTGTTACCCTTGATTAACCTTCAAAGCATCTTCCAACAGCTTCTCTGTAATTCTACCAGCAGGCAACTACCAGAGTCTTTACTTGTATTTCTCACTGTTACTGTTTTCAGTCCTGGCAGTTCCTGATTGTCCTTAGTTTGTTTTCTGTGTTCTTTTTTTAACCAGGAATGTCAGAGAGAGAGCGGCAAGTCATGAAGAAGCTGAAGGAAGTGGTAGATAAACAGAGGGATGAAATCAGAGCAAAGGACCGGGAACTCGGACTTAAAAATGAGGATGTAGAGGCTGTAAGTGGCTCTTAGTCTTCCTATTTCTCTTCTTTCTCACCAATACTTTCATAGCCTAGTTTTAGGTTAATGTAGAGTTTGTCAGCAATGCCAGATTATTCATCCAGGAACTGAAGTGTCCAGTGTAACTGTGGAGTGTCCAGAATGATTAGGCATTCCGTGTGTGTGTCCGTGCAGACACACACCCTCTGTGCACTCAGAAGAACCAGGCACACTTGGAATATGACTGGAAACCAGTGTAACAAGAGAGGAAAATGACGGAAGGACAGGTTGTTTTGTTTTTTTCCTTAAAGACCTGACACCTCTCCTCTTCCATGAGAACAGGACAGAGCAACTTTCTCTGGCTTCTTGAGTCTCTGCTTTGGCAGTGTGAGCTTCCTCAGCACCCCCATGCCTCACCCCACCCAGAGGTCCCCGCTGTAGGTGAGCGGGCTATGGTATATTTTATATATGATCTCTGCAGAGTTTGGCAGCAGGACACACTCCACGTGTGCCCTCCCACAGCAGGGATGCAGTGTGGATTACCCCTTGGCACAGGACAGGGGTAGGAGGAAGGGGCCTGAGCCCCACCCGGGTGACTTACCTTTGGTCACTGAGGGGATGGGTGGCCCTGGGCACCACAGCACAAGAGACCTGAGTTTAGTCTTAAATGAATCACACACTCCACTGTGACTTTGGGAATCACATGATGTCGTGGTTCTTTCTGTGTCAGAGGAATGACCTCCTTACCCATATTTTGCTTCCCATTCTCACGCTGCCTCATCTCCTTAGGCCATGGGACTTCTCTGGTGCTAGTGAGGGCCAGACCTAGATGATCTCTGCTCTGCCCAAGTGCCTCTGGTGGGTCTGTGGCTTTCAAATTGGTGCAGTCCATATAATGCCCACCAGGTCACATCCTGCCTTATGAAAGGGCCTAAGAGCTCAAAGCAAAGCACTTATATTATAAATTGAATAGTAAGGATTCCTCTGTCTTGTCTTTCTCTTTTCTACTCTGGCTTAAGATTTGATTCAGAATCCCATAAGCCACCCCGTCCTTGAAGTTTGCTTTTTTGAAGCATAGGATCAGTAGTGATCAATTTGCTTTTAGCTGGAGAATTCCCTGTGCTAGGGGAAAAATGCCTCTTTACTCTAGAAACCAATTAAATTTTTCTGACTGCATCTGTAGTAGATAATTAAATATTTTAAAAATCTAATCAGAGGGAGAGGAGGGGGGAGAATTTTCCAAATTAAATTCAACAGGTCCCCACTAGTTTTTCTTTAACATGGTGTTTGGGACTTGGCCACCATGGCTGGTGGCTGAACGGATGCTGACCCATTGCATCAATGTTTTACAGCTTCAGCAGCAACAGAACAGGTTAATGAAAATTAACCATGACCTGCGGCACCGGATCACCGTTGTTGAGGCTCAGGGGAAGGCACTGATCGAGCAGAAGGTGGAGTTAGAAGCATATCTGCAAACCAAGGAGCAGGAGATGGGCAACCTGCGAGCAGAGCTGGGCAAGCTGAAAGAAAAACTGCAGGGGGAGGACAGCCAAAATGGGGAGGAAGTAAAGGTAAGAGGCACTTTAAATCACTTTTTAAACAGCCTTTTAAAAAGCTTTGGACCTCATACCAAGTACCTCTTCTTCGGAGAAATGTGATTGATGCACATCAGAGACAATTGTGAGACCAGAGGACAGCATCTTGTGTCTGGATGTGACATACAGAGAGCAAAGTCACTCATTGCACTGTGACAGGAAAGGCCCCATTAGGGTGGATGATGACCCAGTGGAACAGATTTCTCCTTCCTAAAGAAGGAAACTGGTCACACAAGAAGCAGAGTGGCAGCACAGGTTGGCAGTGGGACATCTGCATTAGAGAACAGCTCTCCCCTTAGACTTGGCCACCCATCACGTGTCCTAGGACGTGTAACCTTTGGGTCGCGCACTAGGCTGCAGAATTCACCAGATATCAGAACAAATCACTGCTTCAAAAGAGAGTGTTCTGTTAAAAACATCATGAAGCAAGCCAAAATCTCTGGAGTATCAGCTGTCAGTTTGTACTGGAGGCAGATAGTGTTTTGGTAGTGTTGTATGAGTATGTTTGGCTTCGTTTTGCTTGTACACATCAACCCCTTCCCCCAGAGGAAAACAAACTGATTCCTTAAACAGTCTGGGATTTCCAAAAGATAAACAGCTGACAAGTAGCTTAAGCTTTGCCGAGTACGCAAATATGCAAGCCCTAATGTTTCCTGAAGGTGCAGTGCGTTATGATGGTGGTGGCATGTGAACCATCGTAGAAAAGAAAACGCATCGAAAGCGATCCCAGAGGCAACGCAGAACTCCCCATGCTTGGTCCTCACGATGCTCATGGCACTTTTGATCTGTCAGGGCTGAGCTGGTCTGTCGCTACCAACCAAACCAAGATATAAATATTTGAAGGCACCTTTTAGAGGAACTAACGTTGGCCTCATTTCTGCTTTTGCTTCCTATTAGAATTTGTGCAGTGAAGTGATACTAGCACAAATTCATGGAAAGCAAATGTTACTGCCTGCATACTCGGGTACCTGCAGGAACAGGCAAAGTGACAATCTGCAAATTGTGTTGGTGCTGAGATCAGAGCAGCAGGAATGCAAACGGGATGCGTCGGTAAGAGCTGCAGCACCAAGCAGGATTGTAACTGCCTGACAGGCTGCAGGGGAGAGCGAAACATCCAACTCACTTGTAGTGGGCAGGGATATACATCAAGAAGCAGAGGCAAAGGCTGATGAGGTGCCCTGGTCCCCCCGAATGTGACAACCAGTGCTGTGTTAACACGTCACTGCCGAATGGCGCAAGCACTGTGTTAATAATGAGGAGGATGATTTCATTGCTGTTAGTTCAGCCAGGACACCCCGCTCTGTAAATGGGGCTGTGGAGCCTAGGACTGGAGCCAGCAGGAGTGAAAGTGTCCTCAGTCTCTGGAGAGAAAGGATGCATTCTTCACCTCGCTCTAACTCATCAGTTCCATGGCAATGGTGCCTCTTCTAATGAGAGCCGTTCCCCGCTCTCTTTGCCAGGACGGTGGTTAGACAGGAATTGCAGTGGCAAGCAGAAAGTTGGAATAGCTGCATGCTCCAGAATGGACATTGCTTGTTGGCTTCAGTCAAGTACATTTGCATTGGCTACGGGCTGCTCAGTCTTTGCTGATTTGAGCAAAATTGAGCAAAACTAGCTTATTTGAGCAAAGGTGTGGGGCAAATATACGACCAAAAGAAGAGGCATCAGCTCAGGTCCTAATCTAAAAGAGCAGAAGTGTTTGGGTAATTTCCTTTGAAGCTCTTGTTAGGTTGCATCAATCTTTATTTATTGTAGTCTGTGTAGAGAAACGTGTTTGGATGAATGGGGTGAATCAAACAAGAGGACAATTGAACACAGCTCTGCTGCTTTGACTTTGCAGGACAAGGACTGCAACCCCTGCTGTAGAAATTGGTTTTACGTCAGCCTTAGCCCAGCCAAGTTTAACCCAAAATCATATAGCAAAGATGTTTCACAAACACATAAGCTTAAAAGGATTAGGCTTACAAAAAAGGGACTCTTAGCTCCTCAGATTTCCAGCTTGTATCCCAGTGAGGCATCACTGCAACACAGGAGCTCTGTAACTCTGATCTCTGCATCCTACTGGGAGGGCGGGTGGCTGACCTGGCTGCTGCCACCTCTGATTTCATGTGCGAGTTTCTAGTCAGTCCTTTGCAAAAAGCATCACATTTCAAACGTACTTTGCTGGAACAGAGTGCCCTGAATTCATTTCCAATGTTAGAAATCCTACAGACCTCTAAAGGCTTGTAGCTGCTCTTCAGCATCTCGATTCCGAGTACCCTTCCCAGAAGCCTGTGATTCCTCATTAGCTGGTCCTCAGCTCTGTGCAGCCACCGAGTGGAACAGCAGTAGAAGACCTCAATGGTGGTCTTCTGTCTGCTGTGCTTATACAGCCCACATTTTCACAAGCAGTTAGGGCCAAATAGTTCTGTGTGAGTGCTAGAGCCTGCCTGGGTGTCAGGAATTCCACAGACCTGGGAATCCAACCATGTGCCCAGACTGCAAGTTCTGGCTTGTTGGGAGCCACAGAAACTGGGGGGTGGGAGATAAAATTCCTCCCCGTTCCCAGTGAACTCTTCTCAGAGGAGAAGAAGAAACAAAGGTACACGGGTACAAATGCCTCATCTAGCTTTCATCTGCGACTTCTGTCCACCTTGTAGCTAGATCCTGGTGCCATCACCAATCCTGCTTTTTTAATAAAGGCATTAAGGGGATATAAAGTTAAATCTCCAGTTGATATGTTTACCTCCAAAGGAGCTTTCTCTTTGTGGGAAGAGCTGGAAGGAACTGACATGCTCTTTGCTATGCAGCTTTTCCAGTGTTTATATAAAAGCCTGATGTTTGATTTAGCCCACTTGTTAAAAGTATGAAATCCTTAAACTGACTTGTTTATCAAAAATTGGACTACACTTTTTCAGTGGACTTTCTGGCACTGTGGAATCCACTGGATTTTCTCTACAAGAAAGCTTCCCACCTATAAGGTGGCTCAGGTTGGATCCTGTGTTCAGGCCTGCTAGAAACAATTGGTGTTTGTTTGTTTGTTTTCCCAAACATGTAACTCTGTGAAAGATTCCTGTGAGCACAGGGCTTTGATGGTTGGTCACAACTCTTAGGTCCTCCTTTTCCCCTGAAGCCGAGGTGAAGAGAGGTAAAACAGAGCTCAGAACACCTTTCAGAAGCTTGCCATGGTCTCACCAGTCCTCTGTGTGTCATCAATCAGCCTGAGCACAGGGAAGAACAAAGTGGTCAGATCACTGAGTTGTTCTTGCTGACAGTCCTTAACATGAAAAACAAATTCCTTCTACCTTTTTTTCCTCTTAAAATTGTTGTGTTTCTCTTAAAAGAGGATTTAATAGAGCTGAAACGAAGAGGTTGGGAAGTAGACTGATAAGTACTTTAAGGTCCTCAGACGTGGCACTCGCATGGTGAATTTAAAGCCCACGTTTCTCTTCCTAGACAGAACCAAACAACGATGACTGCCTCTCGGAGTCAGAAAAGATGGCAATGGACTTGAAAGATCCGAATCGCCCAAGATTCACCTTGCAGGAGCTTCGGGATGTCCTTCATGAGAGGAATGAATTGAAATCTAAAGTGTTTTTACTTCAAGAGGAGCTTTTATATTACAAAAGGTAGGTTAGATCCCCTCTCCTGTTGCATGCTATACACAGAGGAGCCATGGGGCAGGTCTAGAAACAATAAATGTTCTCTTAAATCGTGTCCAACAAGCTTCCAATTCTGCAATGGCTTAAAGTAGAGACCGCAAGTATATGGCTTTAGTTTCAATCTGGTTCCTCAAAATTGGAAAAAAACTATGTCCTCCCCTAAGTCCTAGGTTCCTCCTGAATCTCAGAAAGATTACAAACATTTAGTGCTTTTGAACTTCAAAAATGAAGATAAGAGTGGGTCTAAAAAGAAAATTCTAGACCTTTTATTCAGTGCATTCCTATTCTCTCTCTCCTTGTTCCAATGGGAAGAAAATATTGAAGGGAGACCCAGTTCTAGGTGCTGTTCCCTTGGTTGATAGAAAAATCTCCTGTTGATTTCAATGAGCTTGGAACAGATCTTTTTGTATTTCTTCATCAACAGTACTGCTTCAGTTTGAATTTTAGAACTTTAAGCCCTTCCATGGCCTGGGAGGAGAATGTTAATTACCTTTTCTTTCTTTCAAGTGAGGAAATAGAAGAAGAAACTAGACCCCCTCAACCTACACCCATAATTCAGTCAAAACCCCCAACTCAGCCTGAATCTGGAATCAAACGACTGTAAGTAGATATTTTCTAAGGATACTGGATATAGTCTGCAAATACTAAATGTTTCTTATGGGTAGGACAATTTTAAAGAATTTAAAAATTAAGATAACCACATCCCTAATGTATCTGGGAGAAACATCGAGCACTTGACAGGTACCATGAAACAGCAGCTGGCTTTGGCCAAAACTTGTGCCGGGTTCTGGGTCAGCTTTCAGTCTGGGATTGCTTCCCATGGTACCTTTTGCATGGAGCCCAACAGTAGTCCATGGGCTTGTGTTTAAGGTCCAGATTGGTGTGCCCAAGAAGCCCACTCCAGTTCTGATGTTTCCTTCCTAAGTACACTATTCAGGTGAACCAAACCAGCAAGTGTTGCAATGTTGTATTCTAGCCAGTATGAGCTGGTGAGCTCTTAATCACACACACCTGATCTTCCTGGAGAATTTTCATGTCTGGGCCACGTAGTCTTACTCCAAAGGGTACCAATTGTGGTCTTGTTCAGAGCCCTGCTCAGCCTGTCCTGTGTGCCCAAAACTGAACTCGATGCCAGATCTCAGTGTGCCAGGATTGTAGGAACAATGGTCCTGTTCAAGTGCAAGTCCCAGTTCCTTAACACACACATCCTAAGGGGGGGGAGTGTCAGAAACCACTGGCCAGCAGGTCATGCTCAGAAGACGTGCAAAGAGTGTTGTTCACAAGTAAAACCAGCTGCAGAGCTGTAGCAGCTGGGTGTGGAGAGCAAGGTTTCCCCATGACCTCGCTGTGCCCGTTTCCCTGTTGACCTAAGCCTGTAGACCCCAACTTGCATTATGTGTTCAGCACAAAAACCTTGTGTTTGCTGAACAAATTCACTGCTGGAGAGGACAGCAGCTTTCTTGGCTATAAAGAACGTCACCTTCTTCAGGTGAAGTATTTAATGTCACTGTCCAAAACCTAACCTTACTGTCAGAGGTGTGCATTTACTAGTATATCACTTAATTACAAATCACAGTGTTAGCTAATCCATTTGCCTGTTCCAACTCCCTCCTTGTACATTTACTTATTCCACATTAAGTCTTGTAACCTTATAGCAAGTCTTTGGATTTTTGTGATACTGGGAGTTAAACTTTTTTAACTGCATAAATGACTTTGGAACAGTCTTTTTTTTTTCCACATAAAAAGCTCTTCCATCCCGTCCCTGTGTCCAAAACCTTTGGTCCTTGGTTAATAACAGCAGCAGCCCTGTGAGAGAAAGCTCCATTGGAAGGTCTGGACTGATCCAAAACACCATAAAGTCAGGAGGGCACTTTTGATTATTTTCAGTAGAGTCCAGCCTCTGTCTGTGCTGCTCTGTTTGCTGAGAGAACCCTTCCTCTTACGTCACTGGAAAAGACACTTGGAGATTGGACTTAAGTTTTCATTCTGCAACTGCAACGATAATAATAATACTTGGTCTCACAAGATCACCACCGTAAAGCCACTCTTTTCTTTTAAATTTATTTTAGTACTTTTTACAGCTCATCCTGTTGTTGGGGAGGTGGCTGGTTTCAGCTTACGCAGTTGTGTTGATTGCAGTTTCCATGCTTGATTTATGAAACTAAGGCAGCATAAAAATGTAAATAGACATTGTAAGATGGAGCAAATGCTGACGAGGTATTAACTTTGACTCTGCCTTCTGCACACATGCCTGAGCAACGCCTGGAGACGTGGCAGGAGGCACAGGAGTGTTTTCAACCTGTTACCTCAGTGCTTTCCTCCTCTCAGTTAATTAATGAAAACCCGTTGAGCATCAGACCATTCAATCAATGCACATTTTCAGACACCTGTCTAACCTTTCTGTTTCTCAGATTCTGTGTTAAATTCATATAACTAAAACCACACACAGTAAAACATAAAATCGTGTTGTTTTGGTCCCTTTCAGAAGAGGCAAGAGTCCTCTTCTGCTGGCCAATGGAAGCACGTATTGAACCTGCTGTTAAGATGAAATTACTTTCTTTACCTGTCCTGCTCTGTTCCCAGGTGTCTTTCTGCTCTCTCTTCATTTAGCCATCATATTAAATAAGGGAAGACAAAACCATTTACTTAAGTAACCTGAAGGATGGTAATAGTTTTTGGGTTTATCTTATTCTTGCAGCCTGTTTGGGTAGGATTTGTCTAGTGTGGGTTTTTCTTTTCCCTCTCCTCTCTGTGTGTGCTGTCGACAGTGTACTTGTAGATGGCCTTTAAAAACACAGGAAATATCACTGCTGGGAAAAACAAAGAACCCAAGAGCAGCATCTGTTCTATCACACCCCCCCTGCAGCCCCTGCCTGCTGTGAGCTGTCTCCAGAGCTCCCTATAGGCTCCAGCACCTCCCTATAGAGCTGCCTGGGTAACACACTGGCACATAAACTCTCCAAACCAAAGATATGATGAAATCTTGTAATGCTGATATCTGCGTGCAGAGTGCCTTTACAAATGAAAGTAGGATTGCTTTTCCCTCCGTTTCAGACTTTTCCTCCTGACTAAACAAAAAGCTGAAGTACAAAAATAGGAGAGACTGTTGCTGTCCTCTCAAGAGAAGTTTCATGCTTACCTGTGGAATGTGCCCTTTTTTCCCTGACCACGCTGTATCTCAGCAAATGAGACACGTGTATATGTAGCCTGTGCCATCTAAGATGTGCTCAAGTGATGCTGGGCTGCCTCCCCGTACAGAAAGGAAAACAGAAGCTAGAAAAATCTACATTTTTTTCACTCCCAGGGTTTGCATGTTTGGAGCAAACTCTGAGTTCTGATCTCAGACTGATTGATTTCTACATTTGTCTCTACCACATCACATGTCAGAGTTTTGATGAAATAACGTAACCAGGAGGCTTTACTGAGGAGGAAAAGTACAAGGATTAAAAATGCTCCCTCTGTTTCGAGCAGCAAACGCCCTTTTGTTTTCTCTTTAAGGATACGTGTTTGTTTGTCACTGATGTAATGCCTGAAACAGCCATAAGTTTTCTTCCTATTCTTGCAGTCTACAAAAGCTGATGTGTGTCTCATTTGTGCAGCAAACGGACTGTGCCACAAGGCCTAAAAATAGCAGTTCTAGCTGCTTTTAATGATACAACAATGTTTGCTTGTTTGTTTTCAATTTGAATCTAAGAATAGGAGTTAGAGTGACCGCGTTGGGGGGAGCTGCGTTTGGTCACAAGTGAAATGTGTCTCATGATTTCAACTTAATCTTTAATTGACATTAGTCCACAGTTCAAAAAATTATTTGGCACAAGGGAGAACCTCTGAGGAGAACCCTTAGAAAAACAGAGGGTGTTCCAGGTACGGCGGAAGGTGTGTTGGGAGGTTGGTGTGGGGCTGGCTGGGCATAGAGCACCGGGCCAGCGCGCTCTTTCTCTCTCAACCCCTAAGTTGCATGAGTTGTATCATGATGTGTAGTAAAACTCTTACAAAGAGCCAGTCTTGCTGCTGGCTGGCTGGAAAGCGTTGCTGCCAGAGTAGTTGTGAGGTTTCAAATAAGTGTTTACTGCCTGCAGTTGGCATCTTTCTGCATGTGAAGTGCTGCAGGTTCCTTTGGAACAGATACACAGGCCCTTTAACCAAGTAGCTTGCGTAGGAGGTTATTTCAAGATTCCCCCTGCCATACTGGTTTTTAACTTGAAACTATTAGCTGTAACATTGGTAAAATCTTTAATGGTAATGCTGGTCCTGTCTAACCCTAGGATTCCCCGGGACCCGGCTGTGCCCGTTTCCCTGTTGACCTAATTCTGTACGCCCCAACTTGCATTATGTTTTCAGCACAAAAACCTTGTGTTTGCTGAACAAATTCACTGCTGGAGAGGACAGCAGCTTTCTTGGCTATAAAGAACGTCACCTTCTTCAGGTGAAGTATTTAATGTCACTGTCCAAAACCTAACCTTACTGTCAGAGGTGTGCATTTACTAGTATATCACTTAATTACAAATCACAGTGTTAGCTAATCCATTTGCCTGTTCCAACTCCCTCCTTGTACATTTACTTATTCCACATTAAGTCTTGTAACCTTATAGCAAGTCTTTGGATTTTTGTGATACTGGGAGTTAAACTTTTTTAACTGCATAAATGACTTTGGAACAGTCTTTTTTTTTTCCACATAAAAAGCTCTTCCATCCCGTCCCTGTGTCCAAAACCTTTGGTCCTTGGTTAATAACAGCAGCAGCCCTGTGAGAGAAAGCTCCACTGGAAGGTCTGGACTGATCCAAAACACCATGAAGTCAGGAGGGCACTTTTGATTATTTTCAGTAGAGTCCAGCCTCTGTCTGTGCTGCTCTGTTTGCTGAGAGAACCCTTCCTCTTACGTCACTGGAAAAGACACTTGGAGATTGGACTTAAGTTTTCATTCTGCAACTGCAACGATAATAATAATACTTGGCCTCACAAGATCACCACCATAAAGCCACTCTTTTCTTTTCAATTTATTTTAGTACTTTTTAAAGCTCATCCTGTTGTTGGGGAGGTGGCTGGTTTCAGCTTACGCAGTTGTGTTGATTGCAGTTTCCATGCTTGATTTATGAAACTAAGGCAGCATAAAAATGTAAATAGACATTGTAAGATGGAGCAAATGCTGACGAGGTATTAACTTTGACTCTGCCTTCTGCACACATGCCTGAGCAACGCCTGGAGACGTGGCAGGAGGCACAGGAGTGTTTTCAACCTGTTACCTCAGTGCTTTCCTCCTCTCAGTTAATTAATGAAAACCCGTTGAGCATCAGACCATTCAATCAATGCACATTTTCAGACACCTGTCTAACCTTTCTGTTTCTCAGATTCTGTGTTAAATTCATATAACTAAAACCACACACAGTAAAACATAAAATCGTGTTGTTTTGGTCCCTTTCAGAAGAGGCAAGAGTCCTCTTCTGCTGGCCAATGGAAGCACGTATTGAACCTGCTGTTAAGATGAAATTACTTTCTTTACCTGTCCTGCTCTGTTCCCAGGTGTCTTTCTGCTCTCTCTTCATTTAGCCATCATATTAAATAAGGGAAGACAAAACCATTTACTTAAGTAACCTGAAGGATGGTAATAGTTTTTGGGTTTATCTTATTCTTGCAGCCTGTTTGGGTAGGATTTGTCTAGTGTGGGTTTTTCTTTTCCCTCTCCTCTCTGTGTGTGCTGTCGACAGTGTACTTGTAGATGGCCTTTAAAAACACAGGAAATATCACTGCTGGGAAAAACAAAGAACCCAAGAGCAGCATCTGTTCTATCACACCCCCCCTGCAGCCCCTGCCTGCTGTGAGCTGTCTCCAGAGCTCCCTATAGGCTCCAGCACCTCCCTATAGAGCTGCCTGGGTAACACACTGGCACATAAACTCTCCAAACCAAAGATATGATGAAATCTTGTAATGCTGATATCTGCGTGCAGAGTGCCTTTACAAATGAAAGTAGGATTGCTTTTCCCTCCGTTTCAGACTTTTCCTCCTGACTAAACAAAAAGCTGAAGTACAAAAATAGGAGAGACTGTTGCTGTCCTCTCAAGAGAAGTTTCATGCTTACCTGTGGAATGTGCCCTTTTTTCCCTGACCACGCTGTATCTCAGCAAATGAGACACGTGTATATGTAGCCTGTGCCATCTAAGATGTGCTCAAGTGATGCTGGGCTGCCTCCCCGTACAGAAAGGAAAACAGAAGCTAGAAAAATCTACATTTTTTTCACTCCCAGGGTTTGCATGTTTGGAGCAAACTCTGAGTTCTGATCTCAGACTGATTGATTTCTACATTTGTCTCTACCACATCACATGTCAGAGTTTTGATGAAATAACGTAACCAGGAGGCTTTACTGAGGAGGAAAAGTACAAGGATTAAAAATGCTCCCTCTGTTTCGAGCAGCAAACGCCCTTTTGTTTTCTCTTTAAGGATACGTGTTTGTTTGTCACTGATGTAATGCCTGAAACAGCCATAAGTTTTCTTCCTATTCTTGCAGTCTACAAAAGCTGATGTGTGTCTCATTTGTGCAGCAAACGGACTGTGCCACAAGGCCTAAAAATAGCAGTTCTAGCTGCTTTTAATGATACAACAATGTTTGCTTGTTTGTTTTCAATTTGAATCTAAGAATAGGAGTTAGAGTGACCGCGTTGGGGGGAGCTGCGTTTGGTCACAAGTGAAATGTGTCTCATGATTTCAACTTAATCTTTAATTGACATTAGTCCACAGTTCAAAAAATTATTTGGCACAAGGGAGAACCTCTGAGGAGAACCCTTAGAAAAACAGAGGGTGTTCCAGGTACGGCGGAAGGTGTGTTGGGAGGTTGGTGTGGGGCTGGCTGGGCATAGAGCACCGGGCCAGCGCGCTCTTTCTCTCTCAACCCCTAAGTTGCATGAGTTGTATCATGATGTGTAGTAAAACTCTTACAAAGAGCCAGTCTTGCTGCTGGCTGGCTGGAAAGCGTTGCTGCCAGAGTAGTTGTGAGGTTTCAAATAAGTGTTTACTGCCTGCAGTTGGCATCTTTCTGCATGTGAAGTGCTGCAGGTTCCTTTGGAACAGATACACAGGCCCTTTAACCAAGTAGCTTGCGTAGGAGGTTATTTCAAGATTCCCCCTGCCATACTGGTTTTTAACTTGAAACTATTAGCTGTAACATTGGTAAAATCTTTAATGGTAATGCTGGTCCTGTCTAACCCTGTTTCCCCTGCAAAAATCCAGTAGTCACAGCAGAGTTTTGTATTTCTTAACATACACCTTCATCCTTCATTTCATGATGTATGTGCCTGTTTGTCTCTTGGAAGAACGGTGTGCACTCTGCTCTGCATTGCTACAGGTGGTAATACCTTGATGAAATCCAACCCAGATTGCAGGCTGCCTCACACCAGAAAAGTGGTATCTTTTAGAAATTCAAAAGCAATTTAAACTGTTTCAATGACTTCAATAAGTTTTTCACTGAGGAGAACTGTCTTGGGTGATGCAGATCCACCTCTCCCTGTAACGTGTCCTGTGTGGTAATCCAAAGTAACCCCGTGTATCATGTTTGCCTCTTTTCTTTTTAATGGAATGCTTTTTCTTTCCCTTACTCCAGTCTTATCTCTTCTGTGTCTGTACTTTCCTGACCAGGATCTTTACAGCCATAATGCCCATGGTAGCAGCTGGATTGATTCCAGACGATCCCACATTGCAGCCAATAAGAAGACTTGTGTCCCTTGTAGGATTTATTTTTTTTTTTTACATGTTTGGTACCGTGGTTTCCTTTTGCATGACCCTGTGTTAACATGCACTGCTGGTTACATTCTCATCGGCTGCCTGTGGGATCACAGAAGGACAAAGTGCCAATCAGAATGACCAGTCAGTACACACCTCATCGTAGTCCTCCATGCTCATCCCTCCAGTATTGACATTTTGTCACCTTTTGCCTTAACGTTACCGTGCTAAACCAATCATTACTCCTTTAGAAAATTGCCACAATGTGCAATTTTAAC
This sequence comes from Calidris pugnax, assembly GCF_001431845.1. Classification (NCBI taxonomy): domain Eukaryota; kingdom Metazoa; phylum Chordata; class Aves; order Charadriiformes; family Scolopacidae; genus Calidris; species Calidris pugnax. Next base: position 2,350,585 of record NW_015090783.1, on the reverse strand, counting down.
CAGCATCTGTTAATTTTGCTTACTAAGCCTGCCTATTTACAATTCACACCAATGCTTTTTCAGAAACCCATGCCATTCTAATGACTTGTTACAAATTAGTTAGTTAGATTTACAGAATGTAATGGCTGATATTTACATTAATCTCCAGTGTTAATTATAGGCTGTTGCTTCAATGCCTTTCTATCTATACACTCTATTTTGTCTTTAATTATGTATTTTGGAATAGAGTATACGCTCTCAATAATCAATTCTGTCATCCTTTTCTTGGCTGTCCCTGAAGACATGTGGATAGTTGTTAATGCAAAGTCTCTTTGCATTACAACTGCTGCTTTAGTGATCTTTGTAGTTACAGTAGCAACACAGTATTTAAATGCCCTTCCTCTCCACACAGACGTGCTTTCTCCAGACATCCTCCAGGAGAGTTTTCTAGGCATAATAACAATTTTCATTGCTTCAGAAGGAATTAAAAAAGCCTAACCCTTCTACTTCATGTAGAGATTTTACAAACATATTTTTCTCTTACTTAATTTCATGGTAAAGTGAAAAATTACTGAACTTTGATGTGTGAAACTTACTGCATAAATACAGCAGTCCTTTGTGTGGACTTCAAGATACCAAGCCTGATCAGGCAGGACCAAATGTGCTCAGCAGAAAGCCTAGGTGATTAGACACTTCTTTTATCAGCCATAATCGGATCTGGCCCTGAAAAGACATAGCATATGTGTGTGAATGTATGAGCTCCTGTGATGAAGGTGGTAGAAAAGTGTGAGGCTAATGAAGTGCAAAAGACTTATTTCACTATTAAGGCTGCACATTTGAAGCCAGGAAATGCAAAAGTTCAGGTCCTGCTAGCAACGTTAGTTATCTGGCATTGCACTCGAGTAGCTTTGATTTTATCACTTTTTAGTCAAGAAATAATTATTCTTAATATTCTTAGTAATTACCATCATGCTTACCTGCACGTATGATAGGATATTTTTTCAGGAAAGCTGCCTTAAACCTCATCTGACACTCAGATACAGCCTCCTGTGTGACTAGAGACACCGAAGGCAGAGCTCCCTGGTCTGCACAAGGCGGCTTGGACGGTTGGGATCATGGTACTGGGGGGACAGGAGGGAGTGTGGGTGGAGGACGAACACCGAGGACGGTGGGGTATGGACACAGGGTCAGGCTTCTGCCCTGGCAAATACTCCATCACCTGCCAAAGCTGAGTTTATATTTGCTTAGTCTCATACTATAGAAGCATTTAGCCCTTCCTGCCCTGAATCAGAACTGCGTTGTACTCAGTACTACGCAAGAAAAACAGTATTTACCTCCTAAAGCGCGCCATTAAACCCCAAAGGGTGTGCAGCCAATTCAGATCTTTGGTAGCTGGAACCACAACTTTTGCATTTCTCAGCAGCCCCAAACGCTGCACTAACACCTCTTGTACTGAACTCATGACGAACACGGAATTTGCCTAATCAAGTAACTTCATCCTGTACAAATAAGAAGATACTAAGGATTTTTCCAACTGTATTTTTTGAGCTCCGTTGTCAGCTGGCAATTTGTTGTTGTATTAAATGGCTGTTGGTTCATGTACGTCATTATCTTAGAGCACCCAAGCCGTGTGACAGGAAATGACGTGCACACTTGTGTGCATTCGCTTAGAGCCTTCATCCTGCAAACTCTCGTGCACCTACGTGCATTTATTCATTTATTTTTGCAGGAATTGAGTCTATGTACCCAAATCTGTACACTTGATAAAAATGTGGAGGCTCGTTTTCTTATCTGATGAATTTCCCTGCTGACATCCTTAAAAACATTCTCTATTTCTGCTTGATGGTGAATTATACAGATTTAATGCCAAAGATACCACTTTACTTATGCCAAGAAACTAACCCCTATTGTGTCGCTTCTTTATCTCAGGGCTGGGGAAGGAGGGAATAAGCATCTAAAATGATACCTGCACCTTGGGGAGTCAACAGCATTTAGAGCTTATTTGAAGCTTCCATAGCCAAACCGCTTGAGATTGCAATGACTTCATCTCTAATAACATTTTGACACGCACTCCCATCAGGCTTCACTGCCTTGATTTTTGCAGATGCAAACGGATTTTTTTGCTCGGTGTTTTGTTGTGCTGTGTATCGCGTCGGGTGTTTGAAATATTTTCAGAAGATGGTAAACGGTTCTTCTTTCTTTTCCCTCCCCTCCCGGAAGGTTTAGTTTCTTCTCTCGTGATAAGAAACGTATGCAGGCGTCACAGAAAAATGTCCACTTCCAGGACACTTTTGGAGAATGGTCAAATTCACATAAAGATGACTCCTACACCGAACAAGGACAAGAAGCCCTGCAGCACCTGTGACTAAAAGCTTGAGGTGTTCAGTTTACTGCAGTAGATCTCGACAGTCTAGTAACAAGAAGCTTCTGTAAAACAAATCCGGTGGCTCCTCACTTCTGTTTGCCTTGCACACCTCAGTGGCTGTGTCTCAGATGTACTCTTCAAAAGGGAGCCCTCACCGTTTTTCTTGGTGACTGTTTGCTGAAAACAGAATCCAAGCTCTGTAGTAACAGTCGCTGATCCCCTGGGACATCGAAGCTTCTAGATGACTTGTTTCGTGCTGAATAACAAGTCCATGGTCTTGTTCATGCATTAACTACAGTAACACAAGCTTCTTTAAACCAAAAAAAACAAGGACCTGTGCCGTTATTAGGAGTTTGTTTGCAGTGTACAATATCTAGTGGCAAAGACTCTTTTACCCTGTTTGTTAACACTATCGGTTGTTTGCTTTTTATTTCTGTAAGAGTTTTTTTCAAGAGGGATGCGACAGCAGCCGCTCTCCGTGGCGGGTCTTAGCACTGCTGTGTCCTGTCCAGCTCAGCTGGTGTCTGCGTTTTGCAGAGGAACCGCTTGGAAGTCCACCTGATACAAACTGATGAACTGGAGTAGCCTTGAGAGGGATAGTGAGTGTACGTTTCCCTTCCTGCTTATAGTGCCTAAAGCATGAAGAAACCCACGTATGAGGTGAGCGTGCCTTGCATTTTGCCATGAGTTCTGCAGTATTAATGGAAAGCAAGTTGCTTACAAGGAGGAATTCTAACACTTGAATTTTGTCCTTCTTACCAGGGACTTCCCCCTAGAGCAGCAGACACCTGCTGGAAAGGAATTAGGTCTCTTTCCCACAGACAGGTTTTTAAGTCACACTCCACTTTTCTGTCCAGATAAGGCTGCCTGACTTCAGAGTGAGACACATCCTCAACGAGCTGACATACGCTATTTCAACTGACTCAGAGAAGAGGTTTTCTCTGACCAGTCCAGACACTACTTGGGCAGAGCAAATGAATCCTCTATGTGCAGGCTGCTCCCCTGGTTGATGTCTGGGGGGCAGCAGTTACAGGGGCTTCACTTGGCAGCAAAAGCCACTAAACTCCAACTGCCCCAGGTCCTGAACGTAGGAGGAAGCCTCGAAGGGCTCCGGGGTGAGAGCGAGCCAGAGGGTTTAGTGCTGGCCAGTTGGCTTTGGCTTTAATACAGGGTGAGCCAAGACTGTGGAATCTTGGATGTGTATGGGCAGCAAATGGCCCATCTAGAATGAAACTGCCAGGGAACTGGTTTTGCAGTGATGGGCTGGATGGGGCTCTGCTCCCCACTGTAACTGTGCTGTGTTTTGGACACGGACCCTCCACGTCCTCTAGGCAGAGAAAGTGTTTACTGTGCCTCCCTGGTGTCACTGCAGTTGGGGGCAGGGGGGAAGTGGCCTTATCTGAAAGACATCTGCATTTGAAATAGTGACGGTAGCGTCTGATGCTAGTATTAGGCAGATATGCTTTTGCCTGGTTACATTTTGGTAACATATTTTTAAGTTTTATGCTTACAGAAAGCCGTATCCCTTAAACAGCAGCACTTCCCCCCCTTGCCTGAAAAGCAACTCTTAAATGGGGGGGGAGTGTCTTCATTTAATGATACTTTAGTTGCTGAGATCTCAGTTTCATTTCCACATTAGAAAAAAAAAAAAGTACACTACAGTTGTGTCAGGCAGTGGAAGTAAATTGTGAATGATGCCCGTGGAGTCTCTCCTTAGCAGAGCTTACAGTCGGTCGGCACATTTAGAAGAGACGCAGTGATCAGAAACAATACAAGAATGCAGCAGTGCATGGCCTGAATAAGCACATCACTTTTGAAATCAGCTGAGAGCAATGAGCTGGGATAATGGAATCACACAGAGCGAGCTGTTTCCCAGCACCTAACTGGTCTATCACAAAGGACATCTCCTGGCCTGGTGCACGTAAAGCTCGTCCCGCCGGAGGCCAGGGCACCATTGTCGGATGAAATCTGCAGCCAGTTCCAACAATGGCACTAAGCAGCACAGCCTTCCCCCACTCATCTCTGTAGCCCATTACCTCAAAAATCTAATTAGTTACTCCTGACCTGCTAAGCATTAACCACTTCGCTCCTCATCCTCGCGCTAGAAATGCTGAGTTGAACCACTCCAAGTGCCATCGGAAGGGATGGTGTGTAGGGAAGGGTATGTAAAGGGTTGAAGACCTGTCACGTGTTGTTTCTCAATATTCAAGTAGAATCTGCTTTTAGCAGAGGGGCCAGGATGTTGTCAGGTAAGGGCCAGAACAATCCTGCCTGCAAAGTGCAGGATCACTGACGGGTTTTTTGGGTTGTTTTCTTTTTTTCTTTTTTTTTTTTTTTTTTGTTTTGGCGGTAAATTAT
>NW_015090783.1:2325925-2345816 GCF_001431845.1 Calidris pugnax | reverse complement strand
TTTTTTTTTTTTTTTTTTTTTTTTTTTTTTTTTGGTTGGGCAGTAAATCATTTTAACAGTTTAATAAATATTTCTGAAAAACAAGTATTTCTGCAAGACTGGTGTCCTTTTGTTTGTGGAAAGTTAATACCATCTCTATGGGTCTGTATTCTTTCCCCTGAAAAAGGCTGACACAACTCTTCGTGGAAATAAAGCCTCAAACCGGGCAAGGTTCAGCACAGGGCCATTCAGAGGCTGACTAAAAAAATACAGTTTTAAATACATTAGCAAATATTTAGGAATTGCCTATGATGACAAGGCTACAGAGCCTTTTCTAGAAAGCTCTAAGCTGCTCAAGGGAAGATGCATGTCTGTATGTCCACATCCTGGCTCTGAAAAAAGGAGAAAGGAGATGCTTTGCCCTGTTTTCCTCAATTCAGGTACAACCAGCAGCACACCTAGTTTGCAGAACCAGATTTAAGCCCTGTGCACGCAGGACTTCACTGCAGAGAGGAGAGACCAGAGCGGCTGCAGCTGCGACCATATTTAACCAGGACATTGTCCTTCAGCGATTGTCCATGGACTAATCAGGAACATGAGGAGTTTCCTGTCCTGCTGACTGCTCCTTTGTGTTCATTCCTCTCATAAAAGGGAATGACATCCTCCTGTAATGTAAAAAAGAGGTTGCTTCTCTCTCACCTCACATAGCTAAGGCCATAGTATTACTAAAGATCTCACCTGTCCCAGCGTTTTCGAGAAAATAAAGTCATTTCCCACCATCTTCTGTCTGGGGGCACACTTTTCAGAAACCTACTTTGTTGTTATTCCATTAGTATTTCTTCAACAAGTGGCTATTTCATAAAGGGCATCCATCTCACTAAATGAGTGTGGACATCTGGCACACAAATAATTAAACACAGAGCTCTCTCGTGAACCCTAACGCAGGCAGCCCGATGGGTATCTATCGAGGTGTGCGCTCAGTTCCAGTGGGAGGCCCGTACATGTGGCACATTCCTTACATTCACCAGTTCAACAAATATTAATACAAAAGTTTATTTTCTCTGAAGAACAATTCAACATGTACCTTAACTGCATTAGCAACCGAACTACAGAGAGCTTCTAGCAGGCGAGTCAGGGGCACGAGACAGCACAGAACCCTGCTCCCAGCCCCGAGCTGAAGGCCACGTCTGCAGCAGAAACGTTGTGGATGTCAGAGCAGACACCACAGCCCAGACAAGGCACCGTCACCTACCGATGCTTGTCATCCTCTCTTTGTTTCTTGGTATCTCTTTCCCTGCTCCGGTCTCTATCCCTGTCCTTCCTGTCTCTGTCCTTCCTCTCCCTCCCTCTGCTCCTCTCCTCTTTGGAGTCCCTTTCTCTCTCACTTTCACCCCAAGCCCACGACCGCTCCCTTTCCGGCCATCGCTTGTCTCTGCTCCTTTCATGGTCTCGGTCCCTTGTTCTCCAGTCCCTTGTTCCTTCACGAGACCAGTTTCTTTTCTCTGCTGAGCCTTCCCCATAGAAATCATTCTTCATGTTTGGCAAATTGATGGGCTTTCGGAAAGGTCTGTCCCGTCCTCCAAACCGTAGCTGCCCAGATTCTTTTTTGCCCCCAAAACCACCTCCAAGCCTCCGAGGAATCCATCCCTTGAGAGTTCTCTCCAGTTCAAAGTCCACAAAGATCTCATGCTGATCTATAACCAGCCTGTTGGCATCTCTGTGGGCCTTCAAGAGAGCACGCTCCTCTTTGTACTCAATAAACGCGTAACCCTTGGAAAATCCCGTGACCAGGTCTCGAACCAGACGTATCTTTCTAATGTCTCCATACCGGGAAAAGACCTCCTTTAACTTCTCTTCCGTTGTCTGAAGATTGAGCCTTGCCACGAACAGGGTGAGGTGAGGATCTCCTGTGACTCCCTTGTTGGGTACGTAGCGTGCCAGCATAGCCCTCCATATGGCACGGTCGTGGGGCTCCTCATCCGTGCCATCGATGCTCCCGGCTTTGAGGGGGTCATACTCCTTCGCTATGGGGGCCCAGTCATTCATTGTCTAGCGGGTAAAAACCAGGCATCACACGGGTACTTTAGGAAGAGCAGCGAGTAGTGCAAGAAGCACTTTCAGCACTGCTGTACAGTATTTTTTCAATAAAAAAAATCCCTCCCTTCAATTTGATAAAACTTCAATAAACCGGCAACATGGCTGTTGTTTGAGGGCACCTCCCCGGGCGGAGCCACGGCGGGGAGCCCGGATCCGCCCCGGGCTGAGGGGAGCGCGGCGGCCCCTTCCCTCTCCCCGGCCTAAAGGGCCCCGTCCCCCGCCTGAGGGGGCCCCGCGGCCCCGTCCCGCTCCCCGCCCGAGGACCCCCCTGCCGCCGCCCCGCTCCCCTCACCTCTCCCGGCGAGGCGGGATGGCGGCTCTCCGCATCGGCAGAGGCCGATTCGCCAGGCCGCGGCGGGCCGGGACGAGGAGGCCGGTTCCCGCCGGTGTGAATTTCAACCCCTTTTCCCCTCTCCCTGTCAGGCGGAGGCGCCACCAACACACACGGACGCCGTCCCTCCCCGCGGCCGCCTCGCCTCGCCCTGTGGCGAATGTGGCGCTGAGGAACGGCCGATGCGTTCGCCTCCCTCCTTCCTTCCCCCCCTCCCCGCCCGGCCCGGTGCCGATGCTGGTACCGGTGCCGATGCTGGTACCGGTGCCCAACCTGGCGCCCCGGGAGCCACCCCCGGCCCTTCCCCGCCGTGCCCTTACCGGCGGCGGGGGGTGTCTCGTCAGGGCGGGAAGGGGCGCTGGGCCGCGGCCTCCTCCATGGAAACGGCCGGGGGCGGGAGGGCTCGCTCCGCCCGCGGGCCCCGCCGGCAGCGCCGCCCGGCCCGGCCTCCCCCGGGGGAAGGAAGTTAGCGGCGGGCATGCAGCAGGGCCGGGAGGAGGAGGAGGATGATCTGGAGGAGGAGGAGGAAGATGATGATGATGAGGGGGATGGAGGCCCGGAGAGGGCTCTGGAGAAGAGCCCCTTCCAGCTGACGGCCGGGGATGTCTACGACATCTCCTCCCTGGTGGGCCGGGACCTGCTGCAGCTGGGGGCCGGCCCGCGGGTGCCCGCCGCGCTGGCCCGGCTGCAGTTCCGCATCGTGAGGGTGCTGGAGATGCTGGAAGCGCTGGTGAGCGAGAGCAGCCTGGCCGAGGAGCAGCTGCGGGCGGAGCGGGACAGCCTGCGGCGGGAGCTGGAGGCGCTGCGGGCGGCGGGGGGCCCGGGCGGCCACCAGCAGGTGGGTGCCGGGGGGCGGCGGGGCCGGGGGTGGCGGCTGGTGGGGGGCACAGGCTCCAGGGTCAGCTTCCCCAACACTTGGGAACCCCAACTTGGCCTGTCCGCTTGGCCACAGGCAGGTGGCGAAGCCCGCCCTGACACCAGATGGGTCAGAGGATGCTCTTGGCACAGTCACCGGTCTCTCTCCGCAGAGAGAGCCTCAGAAAACTTGTTTCTCATCTTTGTAGAAGGCCGTGAAGCCATTTCTAGAGCGGAGATGGTCAGTGCTGTGGCTCCCTCGCCCCTGTTCCGCTGTGGCTACTAACCCCATGCTTTGGGCTCAGCGAGGTGCAGCGCTGGCAGAGGAGCCCAGACACACACGGGCAGAGTTTTGCTGTACAAATCCAGCATTTTACAGCTCCTGCTCAGCACCAGCCCCACAAAGACTATTTGCCATTCATGCAAAGGCTAAAACGTCATTCCGTGCAAGGGAGACTGATGTCTGTGACTGAAAAAGCCATTACCACAAAGGTCTTAAATTAGGAAATGAGAATTCATTTCTCACCTCTCTCTGCCACGGAGTGTTGGTGTGACGTTAAACAGGTTGCTCAGCCTCTCTTGTCATCAGAAAAGCAGGTAAAAGCAGCTTCTTGGCAAACTGGATTGCAAACTCTTTGGGACAGAGACGTTGCTTTGAGCTGTGGTCAGAGCCTGTCACAGTTGGGCTCTGCACTTGGCTGGGAAATGCAGGCACCAAGCCTATAATGAACTGGTTGGAAAAAAAATCAGGATTGCAGTGAACTCATACTGGTTCTAAGAATTACTAGGTATTTATAAAATTCAGAGTTTTTCCTCTAGGATTGCCCTGGTTTTGACAGGTTACAAGACCATGACCACCATCGTTTATTTTGCAGCTCAACCTTGGACCAGATAAAATGGTAATTGACCTCACGGATCCAAATCGCCCCCGGTTCACATTACAGGAGCTGCGAGAAGTATTGCAAGAGCGTAACCAGCTGAAAGCTCAGCTTCTTGTGGTGCAAGAGGAGCTGCAGTGCTATAAGAGGTATATCCTGAAGTCAGCAAAGAACTAATAACAATTACTCTTGTCTGGGGAGCTTACCAGATTGGAGTACTGTGGGTCTGAGCACCAGGATTGGGTTAGGCACTGTCCAGATGTACGAGAGGCATCTGTGCTCCCAAGAGCCTACAAATGAGCAAAGAAAAAGGGGGGAAGGATGAAGTCTCTAAGCAACATAATTTTAAAACTAAACTCCCCCTTGTTCTGCGCAGCTCGCAGCCTGTTCCCATTAATTACCACCATAAGCCTACACGCGGTTACTCCCCCTCCACAGACAAGCTGGGTTCTCATGCCCACGAGTCGATCTGTGCAGCCACGGCAGTTGCACACGTACCGTTCTCGTCTAAGGCCACGCTACGTACCAAAGAGCACGGGGGTTTCCATCTCGTCTTTAGTCAAAATTTCCTTCCTCCTCCGGCTTGCCGTGGGGGCCGTGAGCTTATCTACTGCTCCTTTGCTCCCACAGGGGTTTGGCATTGATCTAGAAAGCAGAATGTTAGGCCCTTTTGTCATCATTCAATATAAACTGTGGGGTTTTTTTTATAAGACTACCAACACAGGGTTGTTTAAACCACTTAAATGTGCAAAACAAGAAATATTTTGGGCTTTCTAGAAGGGACCAGCCTGGGAGAATCAGCGTGAGCCAGAGGGTGGGATGCAGGAAGGGTCTTGCTCTCAGCGCTACAAATTCCTTCACTGCCAAGGCTGCTCTCCCCCAGCCTCTGCCGCTCATCATCAGGTTGCATTATACACTCTTTGGGGCAAGAAACTACTTCTTAATCTAAACACAAAATGTCTGAGCACGTTAGATTCCAGTTGAGATGCTCGGCAACAGCTTCTTAGATACAGTAAGCCCGCCCTTTGCCTGGGCTGTAACAGGCAGGTTAAGCCAAGAAGTTAAAGTTAAATCCAAGAAGTCATTTTACAAACTGCTCGACAGCACTTCTCTCTGCACCGAGGGGCACCGCTTCCCCGGCTCAGCTGCCTGCCTTCGCTGTGCTGCCATTGGAATGGTGTTTTGCTTTGTTTCCCAGCTGCATTGCACAGCTTATTACAGGCCAAGTTAAAAATTAACAGTGTGAATGTTTTTAGGTTTTGAGCGATTTAAGTCACAGAGCTGTGCACCCAGAGAGTGCATCAGGACTGCTTCTCAGTTCAAGTAATTCCACGTGCTTATCTCCTCATACAGCGTTCCAGCTTAAGACAAAAACCATCTTCCCTTGAAACATTCATATAAAAATCCTAATTATAATTGTACAGCCATAAAGAGTAGTTGTGCAGGGGAAGGAGATCAATATATAGTCTAAAATGCCTTGTGTGCATTGGATATAAGTTTGATATAGCACAAGGCAACTGACACCCTTGCAGAGAATGGCTTAAAACAACTAATGATATTTGGGGTTTACATTTTTAATGATGATTACTGAGTAGAAGGTATCATGCAAATATTAGAGATCTGCACTGTCACCAAACAGCTCCTGGTCCCATTTCTCTAAGAGGAGAATCTGCCTCAGAATTATCCCATGCCTGATGTTGCACCAATTTCTAGATACTCTCCTGTATTTTTATTTCCGAGGTCCAGAGGAGGATTGTTGCTCATTAGGAGTGTTGCTGAGCTACTTTCAGCCTTCAGCTATTGCAGTCACAAGCTTTGATCCACTCAGCTCTCCAGATAAATGAGGTCAGCTCAGGACAGTAAACTGGCATGCTGTGAAAACACAGTGCAGCACGCAAGCTGGTAAAATCTAACCCCATTCCAAGCAGGGGAAACATCCTTTGGTAAAACTGAAGCTTTTGCCTAAAATAGGTGGTTACAACTTTGTAGAGTGTAGCAGCACTGAAGAGGATGATAAAAATCTACAGCTCGGGCAAAGCCTTTCTTTTCTCCTCTGTAGGATGGAAAGAGGAACAGGCATCTGCCTTGCAGGGAAGCTGGGAATCTCCCCTGTGTTCCCAGCTGCGCGGTGTGAGCCTTCGTGGCTGCGCTGAAGGTACCGCAGATCCACCCATGCAGAAACTCCCCATCTGTGTGTGCACCCTGCTGTTGTCTTTGGACTCTTGTACAAATCCAACATGTAATTAAGCTTCCCCTTCACTCCTGTTAGGATTTGCCATTCTTCCTCTGTAGAGAAGTCAGCTCGTTACTTGTTTGGTGTTCTCATTAAAGCATAGCCTAAGCAATGTTACATTGCAGCATTTAAGGAAAATAAGACCAGTTCGTCACAAGAAATAGGCCAGGCTGCCATCCCTGTCCTGTGAACACCCGTTAACCCACATCCTAGGCTGCCCAGGGAAGGGTAGAACATAGGACAAACTCATGAAAAATAAACAAACCCTCTTCTTTTCCCAGTGGGATCATCTCACAGAGAAGGGACCAAACTGAAGAACTGGAAAAAGAGGCCAGTGGCAGCAACCCTGGCACCAGCAAGGACAGTGAAGAGAAGACAGTCATCAAACGGCTGTAAGTTTGTCTGCATCTTTTTTGGCGGAATATGGGAGAACATGGCATGCTTCAGACTTGAAGAATCCAGGGTTGAATTCTGAACTTTGGCCTACTTAGCTGGATATTGTTTTCTTCTGCTCTCCCTGTAAAATTAAAACCCGATAGAGAAACCCTTTCCTGTGGACAAAGCACTCCACAGGAAGGCAACCTCCACCCAGACAAGCGGGGCGTCACTTTTTTCTAGGAAAAATAAGCATTTCAGAACAAAACTATGCGACACTCTCCTCCCCTGCTAGCATGTTAAGACTCTGCTGTGGGAACACGCCAGCTGTCCCCGGAGGTTTGTTTACATTGTGTTCAGCAGCTGTACCCAGTACCCACAAGCTCAGGCTGTGGCCCCAAAGTTCCCCAAAATAGCAGAACACGTTGACACAGCCAGCTCACTCCACGTTCCTTCTTTTCCAGTTGTTCATTGTTGTCTCCCTTTTGTTCTCTTTATTTGTTTTAGGTTCTCTTTTAAACATGGAAAACGAGCATCCTCGAGAACTTAACCACTCCTGTTGGGAAATGGCATGGATGAGCCTCTAAGGTGTCAGGGGAGTTGATGATGGGAAGAGAAAGCATCACTCCTACTGTAGAGAATAAGCAGTCTCACAAAAATGGTGTTGTATGATACTCTTTCAGAATAGATTTTACTTTGCCTTTTTTTTTTTAGAAACTGTTTAAGACAGACACTTTTTGTATTTCTTAGATTCTGGCCAGACATCACCCACATGTAGAGAATGTTCATACAAAGGTGATTTTTATTCTTATTAAAAAAGCCTGTGATGATCTGTAGTACCCACTTATTTATCCTGTCTATCAAATTGCACATCCCAAATGATTTTGCAAGATGTAAGTATTTTCAAGAGCTACATACCATTCACAAGTGCATTCAGAGCAAAGGGCTGGGAAGGAAGAACCCATTGAGATCGCAGTCCCCACTGCTCTTATGTAGAAAGTAATTATCTTACACAACACAGAACTGCTTGAAGAAAACCCCACCAAAGGAAGGTGCAGTTGGGCTGTGACAGCAGAGCCCCTGCACATACACAGGAGTGGCCAGTTGGAGTTGAGATAAAAGATGGGGCCGAAGAGGACAGCAAGGGAAGAGCACAGCTCTGCCTGCATGAGGGACTGATGTCTTTTAAGAAGTTCAGATGTGCTCAAACTAGAACAGATGCACCAAGCTTTTCATTTCTGACAGCTAGAGGTCTCCTGTGGTAGACGGTTGTATTTTTCATATGCTCTGTTCTTTCAGTCATCTGTCACAAGCTGGGTATTAGCCTCAGTAATGAGATTTATCACTGGTGGAAGCATATAGGGCAAACAGAGGAGTAGAAAAATCAGCTTGAAATACACCAATTAGGATCCACATTTAGAAAAGCAGAATCTCCAGAGCAGAAAACTCTGAACAGACTTAAAAGGAGCAGTGACAGGTATCAAACTATGATCTTACTGTCTTCAGAAGTGTAAGGAGGCTCTGAAATCTTTTGATTCCCTCTCATATGCTAGCAGCATGAAAAAATATAGGACACTTCACACATCTGCTCAGATGCATGATGCGAATGCAGCTTTGCAGAAGGTAGAACTGCAGTTTCCTCCCAGAGAGAATTTGTGAGCAACTGTACGTTAGCAAAGCAACATCAAAGATGTCTGACCCAAGCAAGCTGGTCCATCTAGGGCACAGAACTGCTGAAGTGATTTTGCCATCTTCAAAATAGTAATAAGCCTTGACCATGTCCCTGTGACATTTTCTAGAGCATGGTAGCATGGAAGAAGTCGCTGCATTTCCTTAGCAGAGGCTTTGTATTTAGAGAAAATCAATCACCCATCAGCAACAGCCAGGATACACCTCTGAGCTGAAGAGACATTTATCCAGGGATATATTTTCTGATTGCCTCTAAAAATAGGGGGGAAGGGGAATTATACCACAAAACACACTAATCGCTCTTCTAAGTCTTAATGAAACAACTTCAGGTAATAAACTGCACAGATTAAACAGAGCTGTGCAAAAATAACAACCTGCAAGGAAGGCACAGAAGACTGCCATAGCCCTAGGCCATTCTTTGCAGTTAGTTGAGGAGACAATAATGAAAGCTGCAATTATTATTTTCAGTTTGCCATTTAAGATGCTCTTTATTAAAAATAAATAAATAAATAAAGGTGGGAGTTCACCAGTTAAAGCAGACAGGAGAACACCTCAACCTTTTTGAGCTAGTCTTTCTCAAGTGAGCCACACAGATTCTCTTAAAAGGGGAGCAAATTCCTTGGCTATGGCTACACCAGAAGAGACTACAGTCCTGTCAGAGCAACCCCACTGCCTCTGGCAAGGCCACAGCAGCCTGACAAGCAGTTTAGCTCCCAACCAAGGGCATCTTCCCCTGCTTTACCTCTTGTTAGAAGGTGAAGCCTTCCTATAAGGCACTGGGATAAAAATTCAAGCGGCATGTTTCTGTGAAAAGTATTTTGAGACATATATCTCAGTTCCTAGAAAAGTAAAGAATACGTATTCAGTGCAACATCAGCTTTATTACCATCTTCCGATGCAGTGCTACTTGATTACCAGTTAAGCATTTCAAAGACAATTTTTTTTCAAATGTAAATTAGGGAGAGATCTTCCCCCTTTCTTGTTTAGAAAAGTGACGCTGAAGAACAGTTTTAAGCTATTTGACCTGATAGAGAACAAGCAAATGTTTAAATAAAAAAAGAAAGGAAGCATTTTATTCCAATTTTGACTTCAGGGAAGTGCTCTAATAAAACAGGATACTGTACACTGCTGTAGTCTCTGTTACTGAGACCAGAGAAAAAGAAATCAGTGCCAACTCAAATAAGTCAGCCAACAAACCTTACCTGTAACTCAGTACATGTGAGATAACAGGTCTCCAGTTAATTCTTCAGAAATGGTGAAAATACACAGGCTATCTCTGATGAGCTTGCCTTGTGTTAAGTAGGAAATAATATAAAGCATTTTATGGCTAATGATTTTCACAGCTTTCTTTCAAAATGCTAATGATCTGCAAAGGAGACAGGTACTATAGCAGCCACTTCATCAATAATAAATATATTCTTTATTTTACAGAGACATTGTCTTCAAGTTTTTAATTTAAAAAATACATCACTAAGCCACCTCTCTTGCTGCTGGAGCATACAACCAGGATGTTGTTGCTATTTGACCTATCACATAGGCAAGCACATAAGATTGTCCTAGAGGGCATTAGCTGGAACAGCAGCCGCCTTCAAGACATGAGGAACAGGAGACATTAACAGAGCCACAGATCCCTTGCTGACATCTTCCAGCAGCAAGCGTGGCTGATGGCTCACAGCCATTTTCATCTACACACATGCCAAGCCTGCCTTGGCAAAAATTCCGACTGGTAAGAATTCATCTTTAACATAAAGGACCTGCATTGTATTGCCCGCCTATATCACAGATTTGGTTCTCCAACAGTAACGTTACAAACATCGTCAGATGCTGAGCACTCGACTCCCATTTAAGACAGTGGGACCAGACCAAGCTGGACAGACCTACAGGACCAGGCAATAAGGAATCTACTTTCTTCATTGCATGAACTCCATCATTTCAGTTTGAAGCTGCATATGAAGAGGACTCCTATTTTTGGAACCGCTATGCTCTACTTCAAGCATTCACAGTAAATAAATAGCTTCTGATGTGGCTAATTAGCATAGGAAGGTAATAAAAAATTTTTGGAGACAGCTTTTTCTTTTACGTCTTTAAAATCCTCTGGGAGACACCTCCAAGAATCAGCCATCAATTATAAAAAGGTACCATCTTAAATTTTAGAAAATAAGTAATGTCAAACATTGATTCTCTCTGTGAAGTTCTATCTTCACAATTCTGATCAGTATCAACCCAGTCTGTCAAAATCCATCCTCATTTGGCTTGGAGTCATTTCTCTGAGGAAAGCAGCCAATTTGACCATCCATTTCCCTCAGCGCCAGTGCATTTAAAGTTCATTGCCAACATGAGATATGACACTGGAAAAACTGGATCCCTACCACAAATTATTTGAAAACGATAGAAACAGTCGCATCCGTCTCAGAGAAGCCTGTCAGCACTGGGTTGTAAAAAACAGTCTGACAAGCAGTCAAGCCGTTGGATGTACGAGTCAGAGTACAGAAGTACATCTGCTGTCATAAAGCTAATGCCAAGTTCATCGCCCCACGAAGTGGAGCATGAGATTTCATCGCAAAAGCAGAAGCACAACCCAAGTGATGAAGTTTCTGTGCAAGTCTCTGACTGCATGCTCAAGTGGCACCGGTCACTACGCAGAAGTATTCAAATTTTAGGGAGAGTTTCCTTTCACGATATGGAAGTTTTGGCAATCTAAGATCAATTATTCAAGCCTGCCTGGAAAACTGTAATAGGTAATTAAATACTGCAAAGCAAAAAGGTAGTTTTTAAGGAGCTCAGAACACCATAAGCAGTCCGCTAAGAAAGCTGAGGGAAGTGAGGACAGGGGAAAAAAAAAACATCCACTGGCTCCTTGCAGAGCGCTCAGTCCAAAAAACAAAAAGAAACAACCCCAAACAAAGAAGATGAATTAGTGTTTCAGCCATGGATGAGCTTCAATGGAAGCTTTGCTTCTGTCTCCATAGTCATACAACAGTTCTTCACCTGCTTTAATGTCTCTGGAAGCTATCAATATGAGATGAGGCACACCATCGATGTCATGAAGCTTTGTTTGACAATTGCCACATTTGCTGTGATTAATCAGTCTTCCCAGACGATTAGTTTCTTTTGTAGCATCAACACTGAAAGAACAAGAACAGAATGCAGGATTGCTGCATATCATGCAGTCACATTTGTGCAAATCAGATAAAGAACTAGGAACCCACACAAGGCTTGAAAAATTAAGGAAAAACAGAACATCACAGAATATTCATATGGTTGAACAGACAGCACATAATATGGCAGTTTACCTAAACTAAAGCAATTCTGGGAGATTAAGTTAGCACACAACCCAGAAAATGGGAAATTTTGGACTATGTTTTTGAGCTGCCTGTTTCCAAGCAGCTCTCAACTGTTCGTGAGGAATAGCAGAACCCAGATGTAAACCACCACCAGAAAGGCTCGATGCCTTAAAAGCTCTCCTCTCGAGAAAGCTGTCCCCAAGCTAAGTAGTATCCACTGAGTAAACCAGCAAGTTTCTACTCACGCAGAAGGCTGAAAACACCTAAATACTACATGCCCAACTTCCAGAGACCTGTACCCTAAAGCTCTGGTGCCCCTCATTACACAAAGAAGTATTACAGTTGTCATTGTGTATCTAGACTGAAGTCAGACACTTTGAATATAAGGCACTTCAAGGTAATTAATGTACAGGTTAAGTGACCCACCCTCCAGTATCATCAGCCAAGGAAGAATGTAGTTGCTTTGAAAGAACTAGACTTTAGGGCAAATGATACAGCAAATAGAGGGACAAAGCATGAACACAGGGTGGGTGTCAGGTACCAGAGAAAGAAGAGACCCAGTCAAAAACAGTGGAAGGAAATGTTTCTCTTCCAGTAAGCATGCATACTACTTTTCAGACAAAATCCTTGCAACTCATGAAAAGTAGTTAATTTTACAAGAGAATAAATTTAGGCAGAAGTCCATGGCAGAGACAGCAGTCTCATCTAAGCAGATACAACTCTCCGTATAGCTTGTGCTGTACTTAAGAGAACAGGTCTTTGAGTCAGCTACCTTTTAGCTCAGAGGTACAGGAGGTTCTTGGACCATGAAAGACTTCTCCAAAAAGATTATCCTAATTCATGGTTCCCATTATTTTTTTTTTTCTTGAAAACAAGAAAAGACTTAGCAGCATTCAAAGCCTCTATCACTCAAGGAAAGAAAAGCTTACCAGTACGTTT
The DNA here is from genome assembly GCF_001431845.1 of Calidris pugnax. NCBI lineage: Eukaryota > Metazoa > Chordata > Aves > Charadriiformes > Scolopacidae > Calidris > Calidris pugnax. The sequence continues at coordinate 2,333,156 of NW_015090783.1, read as the reverse complement.
TGCTGAGGTACTGAAAATAGTACATATAGCAGCCTGTGGATGGATCTTGAGCGTACAGAGCTTCTCGCTTTTTAGCATCAGTGATCTCTATGAGATCCCCATGATATTCAACTACAAATTCTCCTCGATTAAAATGTTTAGTAGCAATGACTCCTCTCCCTTTGCCATCGATGTAATCAATCTGTTGAGTTGAAAAGAAAATCAGCTGGGAAATTAGAAAGTATTTACATGACTGGAAATATGCTGTTTAGTGAGAAACGAGTGATTTGTCATTAAAAAATGCTATAGCAGGATATTTGTGTGTATTGCAGACAGCTGTAGAAGCACAATGCACAGCATTGTGGAAGAAATATAGGATGAGTTTGGGACACACCCTGAGTTATCAGGTATTTTGATACAAAGCCTTCTAATCAAAGAACTAAGAATTACTTTACATAAACCGTACACAGAGTATAGTTATCTATTTTTGCTTTTAAACTACCTATTAGCTGAGGCAGTAAGCTTTTCCGTTTCAGGTTCACCATCATGCACAGGTTAAAAAGTTTGAGGAACAGAAGGATTGATCACAGAAAATACATTTATCACCCAGCAGTGTAATTTATTATTCCTGCCTCCCCCTGCAAATTGGACAACTCCAAAGAAGTTCTCCTATCACTGTCATAGAAGTGACAGTGGGAACTGCAGGCTGCTGCCTTTCAAGAATCGCAGTTCTCTGCACTAAAACAGAAAAAAATTCTGTTTTAAATTCTAAAAAGGATGAGATTAGAGTAACCCAGATGGTAAGCACTTGGTCCCAATAACTAGTATTTGCAGTGAGAGGAAAACCAGTACAACCCATTATCTCAAATGCCATAATGAAGACCCACAGCAACCAGCTGTAAACAGGCTAAGAGAACTTGCTACTGTACAGACAGTATATATGGGTGTTGCCTTTAAAGCATATGACAATTAAGATGCTATATCTAACCCCTTTTCTGGAAGCTAACCCAAGAAATGAGATACTGAAGGGAGCAAACGCATTTTCAGTAAAACCTATAAAGCTCCTTTAATATTTATGACTGAGGCTGCACGTACTTATTCTTCAGAGCCAAACATTGCCCATCCAAAAGGAAAGACAGCTCCAGTTTTGCTGCACTTTCATCTTACTATCGAGGCACTGCAGCAGCTCCGAGTCAGAGTTCTACTACTTTGTGCTTAAACAGATCAACAGCAAGATACCATATAAACAGTACAGCTACTGAGGCTGGCATTGCCATTACCTTCATTCCTTCTTCCTTCCCACTTGTAATTAGCTCATCTATTTTCCTCCTCTCCTCAGTCTGCAGAGGAAACAAGAACAAATAAAACCACAGTGTTGTTGATAGCTTTTGTAGCTTATTCTATAGCTAAAAGCAAATTATTAGCCAGCGGCACTCATTTTTCCAAACCATGCCACATTTCTACCAAAACTGAATGGTAAAGAGACAGATTTCTGTCCCTCAACATATATAAGTAACTAGATTCTATCCTAAAACAGGATCAGCACTTCCAAATTTTAAGAATGTTCTTAACAATACGCACAGTGCACAATGCTATTCATATTTGGCCAATTGAAACCATTTACACATAGTTATGCACTTCCTCAAATGCTCGATTACCCCACAATGTTGTAAGTAATGTCATTTTAACAGAAGCACTACCTCCAATTCAGATTTGCTCTTCCTGGAACTTCTTCTAACTGGGTAATAATCTGTCACTTTTCGATTTGGTGTCCTCCCTTGCGTTCTAAGGGATAAGAAAAATAGAGAAAACACACATATTTCAGTCTATTTCTGAAGCTACACCTTTAGGACAGAGGTATCTAAGAAATTGTTATTTTCAGCTTGGTTTGTTAAAAAGTGATCAATATGAATCAGTATTTCTTGTCAGTATTCTTCACTTCAAGCCAAAAGATAGATCCCATTTTTGTTCCCCACAACATTTCTATTACTCTAGTACTAAGTCTTTAACAACAAGAACGAGATGCCATTGGAAACCAACTGAAGGTCACGTTACAAATCTGAAGCCCCCCCATGTGCCTTGCCAGAAGGCACTCTAAAATTTAGGTCATGAAAACCGCTTGGCAAGGAATTCATTAATGTTAGGTCACATTACTCTGATATCATGAGAAAGATTATCAGCTGTGCCAGGAAGCCTCCAACTGTAATTAATCTAATATTCTGTTTCTGACAAGATACATCCCCATTTGTCCACAGAAAAGTAGGTCTTTATGGCTCATTAATTTCTTTTTCTGTTGGTGATCAGCAAATATTTCACCTAAGATAAAATACACTAGCCTTACTTTCAAGAAAAACAAGAGTCCTCTGCAAGGTAGATAAATACTTTGAGTGCTATTTTGTATTTTCAAACATATTATTCTTGAGAAAACAAAGAAGCCTCCTTTAAGATTTGTTCCCCTCAACATCACTATTTGCTTAAAAAAGGCAACAAAACAAGAGTAACAATTAATTTCAGGGTCTAAGGGTAGTTCCTAAAGGAAAAATGCAGATCAAAGCCTTCTCGTCCAAAAGGCCACACAGAAGACAAGCTTTTACAATTCCAGAAGTCACTTACTTCCTCCTTGGTCCACGTTTTGCTTTAACCATCTTTTTCTGAGCTGGCTTTGCATTGGCCTCATCAGCACAGTCTGAAGGCAGGGGTGTCTTTTGGGTTTCTACAGTTTCTTGGTTTTGATCAGAGGAGGGCACCGAAGCATTGCACCCACTTTCTTTATCTTTCTGGTCTTCTGGTTTCATAGCACCTTCAATTATATTGCCACCATTCTTTTTCTCTGGTGACAGGAAAATAAAGTAAGGCTCTGAACTTAGGATCATCTATACCAGAGGGCTTTAAATGAATTCCAATCGTTTCTAGTCCAAGTTTCTAGTTCTGTCAAACAGGAGAAAGAGGAAGGGAATGATACAATCTCTTTCTACTAGAACCTAGAGACAGGCTGTTACTCATCTTTTGACTAGTCATTGCTACAGTACAGTTAGTACAGAGGGAGGGATGAGTAGGGAAGGGGTAAAACAGAGCCCAAGTACTTCATCATGTGAAGTTTGTGACTTTTTTTAACCAAACTTGACGTCATGGTTTAACCCCAGCCAGCAACTAGGACCATGCAGCCACTCGCTCACCCCCTTCTCCTACAAGAGAAAAGGAAAGGAAAAAAACCCCAAACTCGTGGGTTGGGTTTTTGCACATCCCTGCCCCTGGCCAACCCCCATTTATATACTGAGCACAATGCCTATGGTATGGAATATTCCATTGGCCAGCTTGTCTTGTCAATGTTCCCTCTCAGCTTCTGTGGAAAGCTAAAGAAGTTCAACTAATGTAAAACATTAGCTAAAACAACTAAAACAGTATGCGTTATTAGCATCACTCTCACACCAAACCCAACACACAACATCTACTAGAAGGAAAGTTAACTCTATCCCAGCTGACACTTCAGCTGAAGTTGCTGAACACACAGCAACTTCAGTGCAGCGTCTGAAACAACTGCACAGTTTGCATCTGGCATACTAAATTATCAAGTTGCCATAAGCTAATCAACATCCTACACTGAAGAGGGAGAGGAAGCCTCTCTGGATCCTGCACTGCTGGATCAGTAGCTGCAGACGCTGATACCAAGTGGCCAACATCACTCAAGCAAAATCCACAGGAGCTAAAGGGCTGAGACTTACAAGAAGTCTACCCCCACCAACCACCATTTTCTTGGTTGTGTGCAATCCTACCTTAACATGACCACATCCTCCTTTCTCAGCCAACTGATTTAGAGGTAGGTGAGCACGGCTTAAAGCTGCATAAAGTTTTTTATTTAAAGCAAGTCATGGGGTTTAACAGTCCCATCTGCTAACACAGATGCTTCAACATCACTGAAGAAATGAAACACAGCCACAAGGCCACAGCAGTGGGACAAGCTGAAGCCATCTTCATTTTGTCAAAATTGGAGAGCTAAATTAGGAGCTAAAGGCTCTAAGTTGCCAGAAAACCTGACACTCCCTGTGTTGAGTGGGACTTAAAATACCTGCTTGCTAAGTGTTTGCATCAAAACGTTTTGACAAATTACCAAGGTTATTAAACGCACCTTTAAACACAAGACAGCTTTTTTTCCCCCCCTCCATAAACTTATGGAGCATTCTCATTTCTACTCGCTACAATGAAGCATCTATGAAGCCTGGCACTCAGCATCCACAATCTGTGCTCCTCATTTTCACCACCTTTAATTCACCCTGAAACTTTAAGGATTGTTTCTTTTTCTACCAGTACCTCTACCTCATACCCGATTTGACTTTGAATTGCCTTTATACAAATTACTATGAAGTAGTTAAATAATAGAATAAACCAGTTCTAGGTAATAAAACCAACAAAAAAAAGTATTAGATAAACTGTCAAACACTGAACTCAAGAAGGACGGTAGTAAGAGAATTGCAGGGAGATTAGGGCTTATTGACAATGCAAGTATTAGCTTTTTATATCCAGAGAGACAATGCAAACATAGCCAGACAAAAAACAAAGGAAAAATGGCCTGGTAAGTCTGTGACCTAAATTTTGAAAAGGATAAGGGCACCCTCATCTTTGTAGGGTTATAGTTTCCCGATAGAGTTGTAGGGAATGCAACTGGGCCAGGGGAGGTGCCCGGCCTTCTTGACTATGTACTAAAGTTTTCAAATCGGGAGTGGGGGAGCACATTTAATGAGGCAAGCAATCCAAAGATCAATCTTACCATCTCCTTTCCTGTAGGTTTCGTTTAGTGTTTTGCCCTGACATTTCACCTCGTGATACATGACAGAGTTTTCCTCTTGAAGCGGGGAGCGAGCACCAGGAGTTTTGTTAGGATTCAGGTAGCTGTAGATTTTGGATTGACCAATAAACACATTCTCCTAAAACAGACCCACACAAAAAGTCAGTACATCACAGAGATGCCAGGTTCATCCAGTTGGTATCCACAACACACTACAAAGACCAGGGCTGACAACTGGCTCTGCTAATGCAAATTAAGCTGCTTTAATGCATCATCCTTGCTGCTGTTGCTATTTCTACTAAGTGAAAACATAACGGTGGCAAGCACTCAGAGAAATTTACTAATACAAACTCTCAGTCCAAGAGGACTTTCATATGAAATGTGGCAGGATGAGGTAGTCATAACTAACTCCAGCCTCCACCCTGTGCTTCACAGTATGAACTCTGGTGCTAAAAAAAAAAAAAAAAAACCAACCCAAAAACCAGCCCTGCGTTCCTCAGGAGGAAGACAGCCTCAGAGAACACAAGCCAAAAAAAAATATGAACAACACAGCAAAAATTGCCCAAGCCTAGAACATACCTCTCATAGCCAGAGAGCTATAAGCTTACTCAAACACTCTTATGAGGTGTCAAATGTTACTGCAGTTAATTATTCGCTCTGAGCAAGACAGGAATCAGTTTTGCACAGTCTACCTTGAGTGACACCTCTCAGTGAAGTCTGGGATATAAACAATGCTATCTTTTTATCCATTATATTTCACAAAATAAAGTGTAGAAGTTGTTCATGGCAAAAGAAACATTAAAGAGTCTACACAAAGCACTCATGCGCGGTCTGGAAAACGGTAAAACCCTCTGGCACAGTCAAACCCCACAGAGACCAGAGTTTCTGTGGCTTGGGCCAACAGTGAGCAGTATCAAATTTAGCAAAGCTTAGTGGAATCGTGACACCTTTGCTTTTACTGTCTCCTGCTACCTCGCCAAGTTTGACTGACTGCGCAGTACATGTAGGGCACACAAATTTCAACTGTGAGATCTTGGTGTCGGGACAAGCAGATGCAACTTGGCCAAAATGTGTTTGTCTTGGCTATAGTTTGACTCAACTAAACCAATTTTCAGACATTGCAAGCCAGTTAAAGCAACAAAAACATGCATCCATTTTTTTCAGAAAAGCACAAAGGTTCTCATTAGTAAAAATAGCTCAAATATAGCTGATTAAACAAATACTCCAGTATATGTAGTAACACAAACCCTAAAAAAAAGGAAACAAAACACACAATAGAATACATGGGGTAATTTTAATAATTAACATAATAATGAGTAACAAACTTAACATATACATAATTCACACACAAAATAAGACCAGTTAAAGGTTCAAGTCTCAGTCCACAAATAAGCTTTACTAATGACTAATGTTACAGCAGAACAGCCTGAGAAAAAGCAAGTCAGTTAGACACTTCTTGACTTCCAATATTTCTGAAGGGTCTATGAAAGGCAAGACCCGTTTATTAAAATGCTGGGACTTTTAACGATGGAATAGTGTGGAAATACTCCATTTTAACAATTGCAAGCAGTGAACACTGTGCTGCAAAGTTCTCAAGATTTAGTGAAGAGTTTAAATACGGGCATTTCCGGAGAAAGCCAGAAGCAGTGAACTGCAGCAGTCCACCTGCCAGCAGAGCCTTCTCATTTTCAGTACACCATTAACAGGAAACTAACGACTATTTTTCCAGCGTAGTTTCCTGCCCTCATTCCCAGCTCCCTGCCTGCTGTGCTCCTGGCGCTACTGAGATGCGGCTGCCACGTCTTTGTCTGTGCCAGGCTTGAAACCCTCAAGAGCAGGGATTTTCTCAGGGGAGCACAGCACACGAAGGGCTGCTGAGGAGCTCCAGGATTTGATGCAACAACCACAATTATTTCCACGGGGGGATTTTAATGCAAAGTGACCATCAACCTCCGGCCAACTGCCTGTCACAGCACTACAGGGCAGGAAAGATGGCACGGAGGGATTGCCGAGCCTGGGGCCTGGCCGCTGGCTGACAGCCCCGGCGGCGCCCCGAGCTTGCAGGGTAGCTGCGGCAGGGTACGGGGAAAGGCGAAAAGAGTCCGATTCTAGTTAAAGTTAACCCATTTCTGAATGACCCCGAGGAGCCGCAGAAGCCAGGCGCCCGGGGCCGCGCGGCTCCCCCAGGCAGCCCGCAGGCCAACCCGCTCGCATAGTGGGGGGAAGCGGAGGGCGCGGCAGACCCCGGGAGCCACCCGCTCTTCTCCGCCCGCCCAGGCCCGGGCAGTGCTTACCCCGCCGGCCCGGGGGCGGCCGGGGCCCTTCCTCTCGGCGCTCTCGGGACTCGCCTCCTCTGCGCCGCCCGCCCTGGCCTTGGGCATGTTCTTCCCTAGGAGCAAAGGGGGAAGATGGGCGCCTGAGCCATGTCCGGCGCGGCCGCCCGCGGTCATCGCCCGGCCGCCGCGGCCT
>NW_015090783.1:2320370-2325915 GCF_001431845.1 Calidris pugnax | reverse complement strand
CGCCCCCGGCCCCACCGCGCCGCTGGCTCCGCTCCTCCCCGCCGCCGCCGCGCCCGCGCACCTTTAGCCATGACCGCGGCGGAGCGGCCCGGCGCCCGGCAGCCCCCCGCGGCCGGGCTGCCCCGACGGTCCCCGAGGAGCTCCCCCGCCGAAACCAACCGCTCCGCAGAGAGACGCCGCGCTCCCCTCCGCAGCCCCATTGGCTTAACGGCGCGCCGATAACCACTTCCGCGCCCCTGATTGGCAGACGGAGCCGCGCCCCGCCCTTTCCCTGTCATAGAGAGACGGTAACAACTCCCGGGAACGGGGTTTAAATGTGAGTTCCCTGGGCGCTGATTGGCTCGTGCGAAGGGCAACCGGCGCTCTGATTGGCGGCCCGGGAAGGAACGCCCTTCCGCGGCAGGGCCCCGCCACGTGGGTAGGAGGCCCCGCCGGCCCGTCCGTGCCCCGGGATCGGCGGCGGGACTGACCCCCGCCTAGCCCGGCCTCCGGTAGACCGGCGGTACCACCTCCCTCCTGTGTGCCGCCTCACACTCCCCGCCACCTCACGGCGAGGCCCGGGGGACCCCTGTTTCTGGGGGGGCTGTGGAGCTGCGCTCTGCGGAATTATTGAAGTGCTTTAAGCATGTGCTGCTTACAGCTCCCCGGTGCAAATTTAAGTCTATTAATTCCATCCTCAACGCTTGCCTGGAGAGCAGACAGCACTCAAGCGTTAAAGTCCTTCTATTCCATAACAAGGGCAGCTAAACATGGCACCACCACAGAGCCGTCGCCGCCAGGAACAGCCGTCGGCATGGAGAAGCTGAGGACAGGTCTCACAGAATCACAGAATCTTCTGGGTTGGAAGGGACCTTAAAGATCATCTTGTCCAACCGTCAACCTAATTTTAACAAAAATAAACACCCACACAACAAACAAAAAGCAACACCATCACTAAACCATCCGTACAAATCCCTGCAAAATCGGGAAAGTCTGGCTGCAAAGAGCCAAGCGGGCACGAGGCAAGTGGGCTCACCGATGGAGGGATGCCCAATGCTCCTTTTTCATCAGGGCATGTCATCATGGAACTACCACACAGGGCCTCCTTGGCGCTCCTCGTTAAGTAGAACGATTATATTGAGCACCAACATGTGACTAGTCTGTCTTCTACAGAACCACAGAATCATCACGGTTGGAAAGAACCTCTGCGATCACCGAGTCCAACCACACACACAAAACCAACCCTACAATCCCGGGCACTAGAGCATGCCCTGAAGTGCTACATCTACACGTTTCTTAAATACCTCCAGGGATGGTGACTCCACCACCTCCCTGGGCAGGCTCTTCCAGTGCCTGACTACCCTCTCAGTAAAGTAATTCTTCCCAATATCTAACCTAAACCTCCCCTGCCGCAACTTCAGACCATTTCCTCTGGTCCGGATATTATTCCTTTGGGAGAAGAGGCCAACACCCACCTCTCTACAACCTCCTTTCAGGTAGTTGTAGAGGGCAATGAGGTCTCCCCTCAGCCTCCTCTTCTCCAAACTAAACATGCCCAGTTCCCTCAGCTTCTCCTTGTGTGACTTGTTCTCCAGACCCCTCACCAGCTTGGTGGCTCTCCTCTGGACCCGCTCCAGCAGCTCAACGTCCTTCCTGTAGTGAAGGGCCCAAAACTGAACACAACATTCAAGGTGAGGCCCCACCAGTGCTGAGTACAGAGGCACGATGACATCCCTACTCCTGCCGGCCATGCTGTTCCTGACACAGGCCAGGGTGCTGTTGGCTTTCTTGGCCACCCAGGCACATTGCTGGCTCACGTTCAGCCGGCTGTCCACCAACACCTCCAGGTCCTTTTCTGCCGGGCAGCTCCAGCCACTCTTCCCCAAGCCTGTAGCGCTGCCTGGGGTTGTTGTGACCGAAATACAGGACCCGGCACTTGGCCTTATTGAACCTCATCCCATTGGCCTTGGCCCATCAATCCAGCCTGTCCAGGTCCTTCTGTAGAGCCTTCCTACCCTAAGCAGATCAACACTCCCACCTAGTTTGGAGTTGTCTGCAAACTTACTGAAGGTGATCCCTGTTAGCCTTTTGAAGACCCACCCAACTAACCCCTGTGTGCCCTGGGTGTGGCTATCGGCGGAGGGGACAGCTTCCCACCCAAGGCTTATCTGCAGCCACAGGCACTGCTGGTCTCTTGGGCATTCCTGCAGCCAGCTCAGGATGGCGATACAACCAAAAAATCTCATTTTCCTTAAGAACAACAGAAGAAAAAACCCAAACCCCTGTCAACTTCAGCAAGAAGGGACGGCCTCATCCCTCCCAGGCTGTCCCTTGGCAGCTGGGATGCAGACAAGACATGGAAGCAGCTGGACCACAGAGAAGATATCAGAAAGTGTCTCAGTCTACCCTCTCTCTTTGCATGACAGCTCTCTGCGTGAACGAGCACTTTGAGAAAAGGCAAAAGAAACCCAGTTCTGTGTCATCACCATAATTCCTTATGTTTGCATCTTCACTAACAAGGCACACATACGCATTCACAGAAAGGCACCCAAAATGCACTAGGTTTTTCCCCACAAACTCCAGCAGATTCAAGCTGGCATCAGCTGGGCCTCACATTTGATGAGCTCCTCCATCAAGGCAGGTACACCACGCTCTCCAGAGAAGCACCGGAGCCCTTTGGCAGATACTGGTCTGATTTTTCCACCCCAATTCACACTGTTCTTTCCACATAACTAGGAGATGACTGGAAAAAAATTCTTTATAAATTACTAATGATGATTTCCTTCTTGCAGTAGTTGAAGAACACTGTTCCTAATGTCCTGGGAAAGCTCTGGAAACATCTTTACTGTGCTTTTGCTCAGCTTCTGGGGAGTTGGATATTTTTAATATTAATTTTATGTATGTATATTAAACAAAGCAACCCAGTTCGCACTGAAGCTGCCACTAGAGGGCAAAGCAAGCCAAGTAATTATCTTCCGTAGAGCAACAAAGAAAACAACGTCATCCTTAATTGGCCCTCGCTACCAGCACGGTGGGATCACGCTATGAATTAACAAAACACGCTGAGCTGCGCCCCCCCCCCCCTCCTCCCCCTTAGCTCTCCTCAGGGATTTACGTCCAAAAAAGCCAGTCCCGAGGGCAAGTTAAACTGCTGTCACACATAATAAGGCTGTAGCTCCAAAGAGATCGCGTCTGGCTGGAACCGCCAGTCACCGTGACTCAGGGCGCCCGGCGCATGGAGAGCGGTGGCCGGTTCCTGTGCTCCAGAGGGAGCAGCAACGGCTCCCACCAGCGCCAGCTTTAAAAACCCAGTGACCTAAATATTATCTCCAGCAGGGCCGGGAGGACACTGTTTTTAATGCAGAAACGTGAAATTGTTTGCTGGGGGAAGGGATGAAAAATTAATGAGCAAGGCGTTGGATTTGCTCAGAAAGGAAAGGAAATCTTCAGAGTAAATACTTTCAGTCTAAATTTACACTTCACCTAGTTTAAAAAAAAAATCTTATTTTTTAGGACCTTTGAATTGAAAAGTTCAATTTCTTTCAAATATACCATCACGACACGCTTCTTAAATATTTCCACCTAAGAGCAAGTTCTTGTAGTTCTCACACGGCACCTGTCATACTTACAAATTGATAACTATCACAACATTTACACAAATTCCTTATTCACAAAATGAAATCCTGACAATTTGTGTTTCAGCCACCGTACCTCTCCATGAGAAAGCAAGTAACAACAATGCCCTAAGGGTAACTGTTGAGTGTTACAATAAGCAACATTCTTTTATAAAGTGAAATAGTAAAATGCCAGCAGGTGCTAACTGCATTTCATAGTTTATAAAATATAACTTCATTGAGAATAGCATCTACCAATGAAAAAAAAGAGCATCTGTTTCCAAAAAAAAGCGCATTCAGTGGGATCCTTAAGTCACATGCAAAATCCTGGGGAAACAGCATCCTGCAGGTAATTCTGCATGTGCTAATGTCACACCAGTAAGAAGCAGTTGCCACCAGTGGGATTACTCACCTCTCCCAGTTGAGGATGATCATAAAGTCTGCTCGTAGGCCTGACGGATAACTATCTTTTCAACGCAAGACATCAAAAACATTAACTTTCTTGCCATGATTGTAGGGAGCTGCTTAGATGCATTTAAGGTTAGATACACCGCATGGGAACTGTGCTCCATTGTGCCTTCATTCAAAGCGCGTAGAGGCCAATAATCAAGATACAAACTGGTGTTTAAATTGTTCTTCTCATCTCTGGCCAGACTTCTGTCGTCTTTTTCTTCAGTTAGTGTCTGAAGCATCACTGATTAATCTGAATTACTTAAGTCAGTTTAATTAACATTGCATTGTCTTTAAATAGCTTAGCCTAAATCTGTCTAATCCTTTATTGGTTATCTTAATCCTTGTTGAGTTTGTCTAACAACAGAATAAGTAAACTTGTACAAAATTGAATGAGCAGTACTGAACATTTTAAGCAGATTCCATGACTGCCCACACTTCATTTACGTCTGCTTCAATTTTGTTAACGTTATTAGAAGTCTTCGGCTTCTTATGCAACTGAGAAAACACTGTAATGGAAGACTGTCTCTTAGCAAAAATCTATCAGTCTGAGGGCCTTAAGTGCTAAAAAGGTCTCTCCAAATGTAAAACTGGTGTAAGTAGTCATCAGGTTTTCAAGCATCGTTAGCTCTTTGCAGCAGAAAATTTCACATTAGCAGCTTGTAAAGCATTTGCAAGGGAAAAGGCCTGTGCCAGCACAGCCCCAGGGGTGTGGCAGTCCCAGGCTGGCCAGCACGACTCTGTCACCCCTCATTCTCCCAGGGGAGTCCAAGAAGCTCTTGCGAGGGGAACACGGGAGAGCCGTGGGACTGTGAGGGAGCGGGGGGCTGTAGGTATCCCCAAGACGGGTCGGCACCGACCGTGCCGCAGTACTCGGGAGCCCTACAAACCCGCCTCAGCGAGCTTTCGCAGGGACGTGCCCAGGCCCGGCTCGGCAGGAGCCCCAGTGCCAATCGCGGCGGGATAGAAGTGAGGGACCGCCTGAAGGGAGACGCGTTCAGCAACGGGAGCGCGGGCCAGGGGGGAAGCTGAGGCAACGCCATTTCTCCTCAGGCCGGCAGCCCCAGCGCGGGCAGCACCGCGCCCGGGGCCGCCTCAGCGCTGCTCCAACCGCCGCCCGCGCCGCGCGCTGCCTCAGGCGGGTGCGCAGAGCGCGTGCGCGCGAGCACGACACCCCTCCCTTCCCTCCCCCCCTCCCGCGCGCGGACACCAGCCGTGCCTGCGCGCGGCGCGTCATCGCGGCGGCGGCGTCCCCGCCTCAGGCCGCGAGAAGAGCCAGATCTCGCGAGAGAGGCCGCCGAGCGCGACCTCGCGTCGGCCGCCATCTTGGGGGGAGCCGGAATCACGTGACCGCGGGCGGCCGTTCGCCTCCGCCTTCCCCTCCCCCACCCACCGGGAACCGGGCCCGGATCGCCGAACCGGGCTCGCGGCCGCCGCCCTGGGCTTGGGCCCGCCCGCGGGGACGTCGCTTTTTTTGAGAACGCTGGAAACGCCGGCTTTTC
>NW_015090783.1:2319268-2319519 GCF_001431845.1 Calidris pugnax | reverse complement strand
GATTTATGGCGCTTGAGCGGCTGTGGAGGCAGCCGTGAGGCGCAACCCTTTCGCCCTTCCCCGCCATCCCGGTTGTTCCTAAAGGGATCTTTAAAGAGGCGAAGGTCTGAAAACAAAAAAGTCGCGCATGGGACACAATTACGCAGCCAATTCGGGCCCAACCCGGAAGTTTATGTCGCGAACACGTGTTGGCGGGGAAGGTGGCGAGGCCGGGAGCCGGGATACCCCCCCCCTTCGCTCCCCGCCCGCCC
>NW_015090783.1:2299851-2319258 GCF_001431845.1 Calidris pugnax | reverse complement strand
GGGGGCCCCGCAGCTCCCGGGAGCCGGCGGCGGGGCCCAGCGACAGACCCGGCCTCAAAGTCCAGCCGCTCTTAACGAGCGCACCTCAAACAGAGGTTGCTAGGGTGAGTAATTGCTTAACATAAAAATGCCCTTATAGTCTGAAGGGGAAGAGGCCTTGTAGGTTTTTCTTCTATTTAATTTATTTCGCTTGTTTCGTTATTATTTTTAGCTGACCAGGTTCCTGGTTGTGCTTGAGGGTGTAAACTAGAACTCTGCTTTGTTCCAGGTGTTCATAGGCTTGTTTTAGATGTTTGATACCTGTTAAAGATTAGGCCAACCGTTTAAATGTTTAAAAAAAAAAAAGTTGAATTGATGTGTTAGATAACTTCAGATTGTCGTTTGTCCACGCTAATAATTTTTTTTTTCTACTTGCTCTAGAGTTAAGAATTAACTCGGTGATAGGCTGTTTGGCTTTTTGAGTACATAGGTTGTGTCTGGATTGAAATTATTTAAATATATACATGAACATTTTGCAAGCTTTTTGTTTCCTCCCCTGAATTGAAAAACTCGTCTTGATGTAAAGCATAGAATTTATTATGGCAGTTGTGTAACAGCATGATATTTCAATTGTTTTTCTATATCTTCCTTCCCAGCATGATATGTTACATTTGAATGCAATCTTAGCCTTTAAAAATAAAATGTGGGCAGTTTGTCTTGTTGTCCAGACAAGTTTTTTGGTGTCAGAACTGGCTGATAGCTACTCTAAAAGCTATTGAAGTAGGTAGCAGATACAGTTAATGCATTTCTTGAGCCTTGAGATACACCTAGAGCTGACTCCCAGACCAAAACGAAGGACAGGTTCAGTGCTCAGATACTGTTCTTATCTCTTCTGGGTTTTTACTTCTTAAACTTTCACTACTACCTAAATTATGACCTCCAGCCATTTAATCTGAAAGCTAATTTAATGCCAAATCATTGCATTGTTTAGTCTCATTAACAGCTTCTGAATGTCACATATTTAGACTGTGTATCCTGAACTACTGTATGTTTCACAAAGCAGCATAAGAGAGCTTTGAGGCAGAGTTGAATCCCACAGCATCTTGAGCTCATGTCCTTACAAGCTTTGACTTTAGAGACATAACCAGCATTTGAAAAACTGGTATGTTTTTTACAAGACTGGAATTGTTTTCACAAAAATCAACTTTGTACATTTAAATGCAATGTTAACTACTAGTCTTGAGCTTAAAGCATGTAAGGATGGGTGAGTTCACTAATTAGTGTTTTAATCTATGATTGGATGGTAACTTGAAAAGGCCAGAAGGGATTGGGTTGGTTGGATTTTTCCTTTTTTTTTTTTTTTGTTGTTGTTGTTGTTACCCAGGTTGCCTTTTGGAGCAAAAAGCTGTGAGATGGGCATAACTCATCTGGATATCCAGAGAATCCTGTTGTGTGGGATTGGGGGTTAGCAGCCCTTCACGCCGCTGTTGCGAGAGGCTGTAGATGGGAATGTGAAATTTTTATGTTGATAATAGGACACAGTTTAGGCAGCCAGAGAATTTGGGGGGACATATCTGTCTCCTCTCTACTATCTCAGAATTTGTGTGATATTCTGAATGGCTTCCAGTATAGTTCAAGTGATGTGTATTCCTCAGGAAGCCAGTGGGAAAAACCCTCCTAATGAAAGGAAAACGAGTTGCTTAACCACGTTAGTGTCCCAGGACAAGCATTAAAACCAAAGTTTGCAGGTTGGATGTGCCACAGAGGTCAGTTGTCTGAAGGGGTTGGAAATAGCTGTGCCTAGTTGATTGTGAGGTTCGTTAAGTTGTGATAGTGTAGTTCATTATGATTTTTAAATAAGTCCTTCAGGTATATGATGTTACAATGTGTAACTCTCAGACCTAAAAATCAGAAGCCCTTTCATCATTAAGGATTCTACCATTATTCTTCTTAGAGGAAATGGAGAACAGGTTGCTCGACATGTGTTTTAGAATATCTTTTTTTTGTTGTTTTGCTTCTTTGTACCAAAGCTAAAATGGAGGGAGGGAGAGAGCCAGGTTGGCATGGATACATGACATAATATTAAACATGGCATTCTGGTTTTGTATCTTTAAATCAGAAATTATTTACATAATGTGCACTGATAGCAAACCTGTCTTTTAATCGAAGTTTTAGGTTCTATTATTCACAAAAATGCTTGGTGTGTTTTGATAATCCTTTTTGAAATGGCAGCAGTTTATTTTTTTTCTTAATATGAAGAAAATAGAGATGTTACTACTATTACAATTTTATAATTTTTTTTTTAGTTTTATCGAGCAGGTTGATTCTTGCTTAGTGACATTGGACAGCCTGACTAAGCATAGGCAACCTTATCTGCACGATTGTGCATTTTCAGAACAGTTATTTGACTGGTGAAATGCTCAGGAAACAGCTTGTAATATTCACAACTTTTTTTTTTTTAAGTATTTTCTTTTGGAGATTTTTAAGATGTTGCAAACAGGTCCTTATATAGTATTGCCAAAGCTGAGCTGTGGAGCTTGATAAAGTTGCTTTCACTTATGTTAACTAAGGAGCCTCCTACCTTGTAAGATTATGGAGCTGTTTCAGCTTGATAACGTTTTAAGCTTGACTGCTGTATGTCACAAAAAATAAACTAAGGTGTCACAATGCAGCTTCTCCTGTATTTTTTTTCTTCTTCCCCTCGTATAGTTTTAATTTAGTAAGGAAATTAAATGAGAAATTAGAGGGGTGGGGGGAGGGCAGCAGTGGTGCTTAGAAGTTTCACAGAGCCTAAAATTGGTGCTAAGTATTCAGTGATTTTTAGTGTAAAAATTCTAGAAGTTTAGAATTCCTTTTGTTCCAGTTTGAAACAATGCAGCTTTGTTCCTAGTGTACAGAAACAAAATAAGTGAAACTAGTCAAAATTTCACTGTCCAAACTGTCTGACAGACAAACAATTGCTGTTGTTTTACTTAGCATTTTGCTGGATTGTTAGCAACCACTAATTTTTAAGACTGTTAAAATTGGGATTAGCATCAGTGAGAGAGATGCAGCTGGGGGATTTCTTATGTGAAAACAGCTCTGCTAAGAAAGGGATGCTTCTGGATGGAAGGTACTTATCCTGGAATTGTAGGAACTGCTGTAATAGTTTTTATCAGTAGTCATCTAGTGAAAACTTTGAAGTAAGCGATTAAAGTATTACGCTATGAATGTTTTTGGGTTTTTTTTTTTTTTCTGAACTTGGTGAGATGGTCTTAAGCTATCCAAGCCATTGTGTTTTTAAAGGTTAAAAATGCAGAGTTCTGTGTCGTTGTGGATGTGTTAAACTTGCCTTGAAATGGACTTGATCGGTTGTGGCACCATTTTAGGATGGTTAGGGAAGATGTGTGTTTGGTGTTGGCATGGGGTTTTTTTTCTAGCCTTGGTTTTTGCTCTGAGTCTGAACTTCATAGAAAGGCCTTTCCCTCATATATTGCAGGAGTAGACTAGAAATTATCTTGAGGGTGTTTTTTTGTCCTAGTTCTCTTTTAAGTAAACAACCCCAAGCTTCTGACTTTCCATGTGACTATTCAGTTCAGCCACTTATCTCTCAACCAAATTTTAGCTATACTTTCTTTTAGAGATGGCGTGATCAAAACTCCTTGCAGACTAGATCATGACTTTTCATTTGTACATTTCGGCATTTTTCTTTATTTGACCATGTTGAGCAGAGGTGTTGCACTGCGTGGAAGAGTGTTCGTGCCTCTTTCCCAAACTGATTCTGTAAAGTTACAATTGTACAGTGTTTCGGAGCTGCTGGTTTGATGGGATAACCCCTGTTAATTCCCCTTCTGCAGAAAATTTCACCTTCAGTGGCTGCTTTCAAGTTCCTAACACCAAAAGTACTGATGAGCTAAAATTTCATCTACAAACTTCATCTTTCTCCTCTCACTTGTTTCTAATTAGTAAAAAATGTTGTAAGCATCTAAAGTTAGTAGTATAGTCTGATGAAAATTAAGGTTTCATCCGACCCAATTAATATAAGTTTAGTCCCCTTTTATTTTTGAGACGGGAGGCTTAATCCTTCTGAAAGTTAAAGCTAACAGTCTGTTGTTACTCACTTTTCTTGACCCATTCAGAGTTCTAGGAGACAGACTAGTGGGAGGTGATGTCCTTTGAAGGAGCTGTCATGTTAATTAAATCTGCTAGATGTCTTTTAATATTTTTTTTAGTACCTTTTGTACCTGATAACTACAAACCGTACTGTTCTACCAATTCATCTCATCACCTCAAATGCTTTTTTAAAAAAATAGTCTAGTTTTGACGCAGCAAGTGGTGTTTAATGGAATTGCCTGTGGTCAGTAGCAGTCCCACCAATTACTGTGTTGCTTTGCTATTCTTTTGGGGCAGTACAGGCTTTGATGCTTAAAAGTGTATCTTTCCCTTCTCCCAGCTTCTTACATCCACTATTTCATTTGTCCTACCATTTCAGTATTAGTCCACTGAAGGTATCTCCCTACGATTGGACAGAGTAAAACTAGGAAGAATAAGAAATATAGTGCCCGAGGCTTTATTTATTACAAGAATTACCTGTTCTGCCAAATGTGCTGGGTAATGTGTGTGACCAACCAGCTGGATGTGGCCGTGTAAAGAAGGATAAGCAAGTGAATGCTGTTTCAGAGTCTGAAAGAGTGTATCTAAAATGCCAGTAAATTTTTTTGTCCTGTTACCTGCTTTAGAGTAGGTGTTCAGCTTTGTTGGTTTTTGATGTTTTGTTACCAGTGGCTGTTAAAAGGGGTGTGGAGAATAAATGAAATTAATTTCTACTTGAGGTGTACCTTAACTTTAGCAGTTGCTTATGTATTTTATGTGGACTCATTTAATTTTTTTCTTAGTACTAGGGCAAATGGGCTTCCTTCTTAAGGAAGCAAAACATGTTGTCTTCCCTGTTCATCTTAAAACATAGAGTAGCTTTTTTAAATAAGTTTTTATTGCTGTCTAGAATAGGTTTTTGAAATTAATTTTGCTTGTCCTATGCATAAAGGAGTCTGCGACCTGATGTTAGTGTCCTATTTAATATGTAGTTAACATACTGTAACAGTGGTACAGTTGTTCTTTTCACGATACAAACAAAAATTTCTACAATGAATGAATTACTACCTTATGTATTGGCAAGCAAGAAATAAAAGGTT
The DNA here is from genome assembly GCF_001431845.1 of Calidris pugnax. Lineage (NCBI taxonomy): Eukaryota > Metazoa > Chordata > Aves > Charadriiformes > Scolopacidae > Calidris > Calidris pugnax. Next base: position 2,314,108 of record NW_015090783.1, on the reverse strand, counting down.
TCCTTAAGCTTTTTATCGCTGACTAGTTGTTACAAGATAAACTAAATGAGTTTTAATTGTGCTTCCCTTGTGCAGTATGCTTCACTGACAAAGACACATCATTAGCATAATACAGTCTCACCATTTCTGCCTCTTGGTATTGCTTGTAATGCTTAAAAATGTAGTGCGATGAAGACTAGAAAAGGCATCTTTTTTTTTTTTCTTTTTAAGGTTATGGATATAATAGCATTTTGTGTAGTAAACTCTTTCATTCTTCCTGCTTCTAAACGTGGTGGGTATATTGAAAAGATTTTAAAGAAAAGAAAACCAAAACAAAATAGAGAAAAAAAAACAATCTGCGAACGAACAAAAGAGAGCAAATCTAGAAAGTGAAACTCTGTATGCAAGAGACTGCATTGCGTATGCCCTTAAATCCGGGAAAGGAAACTTTAAATGTGAGCGTGTGTGTAGGCACAAACCAAATCAAAATTAAATGTAACTTGTATTTATGGTTCTAATTTTTTTTAGAGATGGTGGAGCCAGGACAAGATCTGTTGCTTGCTGCTTTGAGTGAGAGTGGAATCAGTCCAAATGATCTATTTGATATTGACTCGCCGGACGTGGTTCTTGCAAATCCAGCACCAACTCCAGCTGTTCAGCAGGTTAAAACAAGATCATAATGGCTTGCTAGAGGACATAAGAGCTTGTGCTTGATGTATTGGGAGGGCGGGAGGCGTATCCATAGCAAGTGGTTAAAAAATGGAGTTTTCATAAATTTCTTGCTTCGTAGTATTGAGATCAGGAAATGACTTGCTAATTATTTCTAAACTTTTATACAAAAAGCAACCTGAAATACGCTACTGAGGGGCATGTAAACATAAATATACTTCTGGACATTAAATGGAGGTATTTTGTCATCTATCCATGGAGAACTTGAGTATCACAGGAGTGTAGCTGCTCTCCTATAAAATGTGCAAAAAGTGAAATATAATACGGTGTTAAGGTCCATGACAGCATTCAGTCTGCAAGAGCATAACCATTTCAGACGTAGCCTCATAACTAGTATATTGAAACACTAAACTAAATTACATTTTCACCGCAGTTAACTGACAAGGTGTTATATGTTTAACTTCTACAAATGTGAAATCAACCACTTGATGTTTATTTTCGGTGAAACTTTTGTTAGTGAGCACAGTTGTGGACTTCCCCATTAACTTCCACTTTGTGGGTTGATATTTAGTCTTAAGGTTTTTTTCCCTACTAATGTGTTTCCTGATGTGTACTTTCTTTCTTCTGCAGTCAGTGCCACTTAGTGCATTAGAACTAGGCTTGGAGACTGAGGCCACAGCTGCTGTGAAACAAGAACCAGAGACTGTATCAACTCCAGCCTTATTAAATGTTCGGGTAAGAACTGGTACTTTGGGATTTTGTGTGTATGTGGTGGGATAACCTTGGCTTGACACCTGGTGCCCACTAAGCTGCTCTGTCACTCCCCCTCATCAACTAGAAAGGGGGAGAAAAATGTGGTTGAAAGGCTTGTGGAGTGAGATAAGGACAGTGAGATCAGCAGTTACTGTCATGGGCAAAACAGACTCAACTTGGGGAAATGAATTTATTGCCAGTTAATAATGGAGTAGGATAATGAGACATAAGAACAAATCTAAAAACACCTTCCTCCCCACCCGTCCCTTCTCCTTGGGCTTAGCTTCACTCCAGGTATCACACATTGCCTCTGCTGCTCCTTCCTCCTCATGCTCTTCCCCTGCTCCAGCAGCTCTTTCACAAACTTTTCCAATGTGGGTCCTTTCCATGGGGTGCAGTCCTTCAGGAACAGACTGCTCCAGTGTGGGTCCCCCACGTGGCCACAGGTCCTGCCAGCAAACCTGCTCTGCCAGAGGCACTTCTCCATGGGGTCACAGTGTCCTTCAGGCACATCCTGCTCTGGCATGGAGTCCTCCATGGGCTGCAGATTGGATAGCTGCTCCACCATGGACCTCCATGGGCTGAGGAGGGACAACCTGCTTCACCATGGGCTGCAGTGGAATCTCTGTTCCAGCACCTAGAGCACCTCTTCTCCATCCTTGACTGACCTTGGTGTCCGCAGAGTTGTTTCTCTTGCATATTCTCACTCTTCTCTCCCAGTTGCTGATTGTGCAGCAGTTTTTACCCCTTATTAAATATGTTATTACAGACTCACTACCAACATCACAGTCCGTCTTGTAGCTGGGTGGAACTGGCTGTATTGGACACGGGTGAAGCTTTTTGCATCTCTGGAGCACCTCTTCTCCATCCTTGACTGACCTTGGTGTCCGCAGAGTTGTTTCTCTTGCATATTCTCATTCTTCTCTCCCAGTTGCTGATTGTGCAGCAGTTTTTACCCCTTATTAAATATGTTATTACAGAGTCACTACCAACATCACAGTCCGTCTTGTAGCTGGGTGGAACTGGCTGTATTGGACACGGGTGAAGCTTTTTGCATCTCCTCACAGAAGCCACCCCCTGTAGCTGTCCCACTACCAAAATCTTGTCACGTAAACCCAATGCAGTATATTAGTAAAATGTAACAAGAGAGGTGGGACTGTAAAATGCCATTGTCTTAGTTCTATTTGTATTGAGACTGTGTTCCTTGTCACAGAAATCACATAAGCCCAGGGGTACACTTAAGCTTTCACAAAAGAGGACAAAGCGGTACGCAGAAAAACATTTTGAGGTGTCCTGTGTGCATGCAAATTCTGAGGATTAGGAGATTGTGTAAACTTCTCCCCTCTACCTGAACTGTGTATCACCTTTTCTAGCTGCAGATAGTTCTGAGCACCGTAGTCTGGTGGTTGCACCTGAAATGAGAGTATAACAAACAGCTCTGCAGGAAGTTGGATGTAGTTCAGTGTGTCTGAAAAAGGCTGCACATATACCTTAATCTGAGCTATTTACTCTGACAATTTTGCATGGATGTAGTTCAGTGTGTCTGAAAAAGGCTGTGCATATACTTTAAGTAATCTGAGCTATTTACTCTGACAGTTTTGCAGGCAGTTTTTACCCCTTATTAAATATGTTATTACAGAGTCACTACCAACATCACAGTCCGTCTTGTAGCTGGGTGGAACTGGCTGTATTGGACACGGGTGAAGCTTTTTGCATCTCCTCACAGAAGCCACCCCCTGTAGCTGTCCCACTACCAAAATCTTGTCACGTAAACCCAATGCAGTATATTAGTAAAATGTAACAAGAGAGGTGGGACTGTAAAATGCCATTGTCTTAGTTCTATTTGTATTGAGACTGTGTTCCTTGTCACAGAAATCACATAAGCCCAGGGGTACACTTAAGAAAGAGGACAAAGCGGTACGCAGAAAAACATTTTGAGGTGTCCTGTGTGCATGCAAATTCTGAGGATTGGGAGATTGTGTAAACTTGTCCCCTCTACCTGAACTGTGTATCGCCTTTTCTAGCTGCAGATAGTTCTGAGCACCATAGTCTGGTGGTTGCACCTGAAATGAGAGTATAACAAACAGCTCTGCAGGAAGTTGGATGTAGTTCAGTGTGTCTGAAAAAGGCTGCACATATACCTTAATCTGAGCTATTTACTCTGACAATTTTGCATCTAGTTTATATATTGGAAATTCTCTTCAGCTAAGGGTTCCTGTATCTGTAGTAGTCATGTTTTGTGCTGCCCTTTGTCCTATTTGTTTATTTCCTTTCTCTTACTGTAAAATAAAAATGCCATTCAAAAATACATACGACAATATATTGATAAATACACACTTTTTGCCCAGACTGTTGCATCACAAGATAATGACTTTTCACATAACATGCTGAAGATGCTAGATATTGCAAGAGTCTTTTAGAAACTGGTGATTTCTGTGCTCTGGATGAAAGGCTAATAAAGTCTGCTTTTTTCCCCACTGTCTTCTGAAAATTTCCTTGGTTCTTTGTTGCTAGCAACCACCATCCACCACAACCTTTGTGCTGAATCAAATAAATCAGCTTCCAACCTTGGGGACTACCATAGTGATGACAAAAACGACGCCTGTTACAACTACGAGGCAGACTATCACTGTAGCAAAAATCATTCAGACCAGCACAACTACTCGCCCCTCGGTTGCAGCACCAGCAGTACGCAATGCCTTGACCACTACCCCTTCGAAGGACCAGATTCAGCTGAAAGATCTGCTAAAGAATAACAGTCTTAATGAACTCATGAAATTGAAGCCACCTCCTAATATTGCCCAACCAGTAGCAACGGCAGCAAGTGAGTTTTCTTCTTTATTTGTAATTACAGTATTTTAGACAAATAGTGAAATAATATAATGTAAAGATCTTTGCACGTGTTGTATTTTCACTGATTAGTAGAATATCACAATAAAACGAAATTGTCCAGAAAACCTGATAAATTCTATTTTAACTTTAATAGTTTTAGAATTCATGGTGAAGTAAGATAAAGCATCAGGCTTTCAAAAAAAAAAAACCTCAAGCTTTTGATTTACTGCAAGGAATGATGAAAATGACATTTTAGATTGCAGCTGGCAAATTGGTAAAATTAATTCATGAGCATTACAGAAGTTGATTTGGCTATCTTGAGTCTACATCAGTTTCTGTTCTACTGTGTGCTTGCAGTGGAATTATGACAAATGAGTACTCTTTTTTTTGGCATTTTCCAAACTAGATTTGTAGTACGTGTGTTTCCCTCCTAGAATAGGGGGTTTCTGTAAAGTATCTCTTGAGAAAGAAGATCTCTGTCCCTGTATGTTTCATGGGAGGCATCAGATCTATTGTGTTTAAAAACTTAAACCCTAAAAACTTGCTGATTGTTTCCATGTTGCTTCTTAAATGTGGTGTTAACTTAAATTTCGCAAGTATTTAGTTACTACACTCCACATCTTCATTTTGTGATTCCTTTCATAATCTTTCCTTGTATGTTATTTCTAATACGTGGGCAGCTTATATGGTCAGCTTAACATAAGGGAAACGCAATGTGTGTGTATTTTTGACATGATCCTTTCAGGTTATTCTGGTTTTAGCATTACATTAAGATCAGACTAGTTGAGTTTGAAAATATATCCATTGCTGCTTTTTTTGGAAGGGTGCATAGACTTTTTCTGCATTACTATATTTTCATTGTCTCTGAAATAAGACTTACTGATTTTATAGGCGGGGTTGGAAGTAACCTATTTTTCTCATATGCAGATAGTGCGCAATAAATGAAGCTGTCTGCTAGGATGAGAACAAAAAGAATGTGCCTCCTTGTTTCATTGCTTTCTATTACGGAGTGGTTGACAAAAATTGAAGTTGAGACACCAACTGAAGTTGGGATGGGGGGTTAAAGAAGTGAGGAAGAGCAGGGGAGGAAGTTTTACAAGACTGACTTATGCCCTTTTGCTAAATGAGAACTCGCAGAAGCACACAAGTAATAGATAACATCAATACACAATAGCTGTTGTAGTGGCATAGCTGCAGAAAATAGTTGAATCTGTAGCTTCTGTATTAAGTTAAAAGGAGATCTGCCACTTCTAGAACTGCGTTTCTAATCTTATTCCTGTGCTTCTGTTTCTGGATCCTTCTTCATGCTTATAAAAAAAGACAAATACTTGTAGAAAATTCAAGGGCAGAGAAGCTCTTGGAAGGAAACAGTCTTTTATAATTCAGGCAGCAGGAGTTCTAGATCGGAAAATACAAAAAAGTTAAATTATGCAACCTCTTTGAGGAAAATTTTATTTGTGCAATTGTCTTAATTGTTTTTTAGGGGCAATTATGCTAAATTCATTACATGCATTGATTGTCAACATGATGGAAGTTTGACAGCTGCTTTCAATGTTTTATATCTATCCATGTGTAAATTTTTTTAGTTCTGTACTGAGCACTATTGCCAGTTGCTTCCAAATGTGGCTGAGGACAGGAAAGTTATTAAATTGTCCTCTTGAAGAATCCTGTTATGAACTTTAAACAATTGAGTCCAAAGTGTTGACTTCTTGTTTTACAGAAGTAATTGTAGTTTCTCCTAAGGTGGTAAATGCAACCAGACCAGGTACGTTCATTTCTGTTGAAACACTGGGCTTACTGGTTTGTTGTTGAAGTTCAAAGGCTCACAAAATGGAGTATTTCTAAACACAATGTATAGATTTGGTGAAGGTCCAAAATTGTTTTTTTAAAATACTGAAACTAATACACAACTGTCAGATGTAGCAGTATTGCATGGGAAGCTTCTTCAGTCAAAAGAAGTAACAGGATTTAACTCCTTGCTCAGAGACTTATTAATTTGGACAAAAATAATGTGTTCTTGAAGCATCAGTGTGCTACTGGACATCTTAAAGTTGTCTTCCAGTTCATTAATAGAGAAGGATGAATTTGAGTCAATGTTTGGAGGGAATTCCTGTAAAACACAGCTTTTGTTTTGTAGCTGATTTAAGCAATGGTGCAGTGAAGAAGGAGGCTTCCACGAAAGAGGTAGCAAGAATATGGATAAATGATATTAAAATGAGAAGTTTTTCACCAACTATGGTAAGTAATACAAATGGTTAACTTGCTAAGTGGATGTGTACCTCATTGGCCACAACCACCTGTGACTAGTTTCTGTAGTTACTCATATGTGCCTTTTGTGTGGTGGAATTATCGAGTGCATCTGTTTGTTCAAAAGGTTAGTTTCTCCACTGAATGAATACTTAGATGACTAAAACTAACAGCTGTGTAGAGCAGACTGCCTATATAGTCAATGATAACTTCAATAAATTATTGTCCTTAACAGAACCTCAGTGTGTGGACAAAGAAGGGTGTGCTCCAGTTAAAGCTGATAAGCATATCACTTGCTCTGTGTTTTTAAGTCATTTTCTTTTCAAATACCCCCTGTTCGTATAATTACGAAGGAGGAAACTAGAAGACTTTCCCCAGCTTGGCTGACCTCTTGGGCAGTTTGATTTAAGATGTAAATGGAGTATCATTCAATTTTCTAAATGTAATAAAAATACATTCCGATTTTTTGTAAACACTTGAGTTTCATCTTCAGTGATGGCTAGAATCAGGCTGAAGTTTTGTGATGAACATGTGCTCTTTAGTGACTGGCATACAGAAGGGTTTTCAGATTACTGTTCATGCTTAATATAAAAAAAGCAATTGTGGAAGTTTTTCTCATATATCTAGCAAGTACTTTAAAAATATTGATGTATTTACATTGATCAAGACCACAGTAAAAAATGGCTGACTGTCAGGTTTCAGACAGTACTGGCTAGAGCTGTGACTATTCTAACTATTCCCTGAAATTGTGAAGTTACATAACGAATGTGAAACTGCAAGAGGGTTCATGGGAGTACTTGAAAGTTTTAGCTGTTTACTAGCGGTTGTGTTTTCAGGGCAGTTTTCTTTTAAGTCATAGCTTGCATTTAGTGTGCTATAAGGAGTGTTTCTTTTTTTTATTCTGCTTATGTGAGTTTCGAGTACTTGAATCTCCTTGCAAAGCAGAGGAAGTTCCCTGACTCTGTGTCTATGAAGGATTTTTCAGAGTGTAACAAATCTTTTGTAGTTTTCCATTTGTAGTTTTCCCAGCTGCTCACTGGTTCATCTAGTACTTGTGTTACAACATTCAAGTGCTTATTTGTGCTCATTTCTTTCCTTTCTCATGTTAGTTTCTGGGACACAGTATTAACAACTTGCTGTTTGACTAATGTGGGTATTTCTCTATTCTAGAAAGTGCCAGCAGTAAAAGAGGAGGAGGAACCTGAGGAAGAAGATGAAGAAGAAATGGGCCATGCAGAAACTTACGCTGAGTATATGCCAATAAAATGTACGAGCTAGTGTTTTGTTATGTTGAAAGGCTAAAATGTTTTGACTGCTAACTTGTTACTTTTCTGTAGTTACTAACACCAAAACCTAGATACATTACTGTCTGCATCAACTGAAAAGGACATGAATTGGTGGGTTTTTCCTAGGAAATCTTTATCTTCTGTAGTGCTTAGTTTTGAAAGGTTTTTTTTTAACAGAAATGGAATTATCTAGTGTATCTTTGAGCAGTACTTGTTTCAGAAATATGATTGAATCAATATCAGGCTTTTCTTACCTGAATTAAGACACTTTGTGCCTCATCAAAGGAAATTTTGTAAAGGGATTAAGTGGTCACTGCTACACTTAATCTAGTTTGAGTTTTATGCTGTGAAATTACCCTATGCACGTTCTTCTTGCATGGTTCCTGACTGACAACTTAGACCTGTTTTGTTGTGGTTTTTTTTCTTTTACTGCTTTTAATTGCTATCCTGTTTTTCTCCTTTCTCTTTTTCTTTATTCTAATCAGTTACAAAAAGCTGTTTATTTCCCACGTATGTTGCTGACCTGTTGTAAAAGCAAAGCAAAAAATTCTGTGTGGAATTTGTAATTAAATATATGATTTTTATTGTCACTGAGTTCTGTCAGCAATTAAACCATGTCCAAAAAAGGGCAATGAAGCTGGTAAGGGGTCTGTAGAACAAGTCTTAGGAGTGGCTGAGGGAGCTGGGGTTGTTCAGCCTGGAGAAAAGGAGGCTGAGGGGAGACCTTGCGCTCTACAGCTGTCGGAAAGGAGTTTGTAGTGAGATGGAGGTTGGTCTCTTCTCCCAAGTAACAAGTGATAGGACAAGAGGAAATGGCCTCAAGTTAGGCCAGAGGAGGTTTAGGATGGATATGAGGAAAAATTTCTTCACCAAAAGGGTTCTCACCCATTGGAACTGGCTGTCCAGGACGGGGGGAGTCACTGTCTCTGGTGTGTGGATGTGGTGCTGAGGGAGACGTGGTTTAGTGGAGGATTTTGCAGTGCTGGGTTAACGGTTGGACAATCTTAGAGGTCTTTTCCAACCTAAACATTTCTATGCCTGTTCTAAATCTTTTCTCCTCTCATACTGCTTAAACACAGCACTATATAAATAGTGGGAAGAATGTTGCTTTTGCCATTCTGGCATCTTGAGGCCACCTCTGGCCTTTTGAGAAGGCAAGGTTTTGACCAGTTTTTCTCAAGCATGTAAAGTACGCAAATACTTTAATTTTCAATGAATTGAATTTTATCTAATTTCATAAAAGTTGAAGTGAGAAAAGAACTAGGTTTTGACCAGTTTTTCTCAAGCATGTAAAATACACAAATATTTTAATTTTCAATGAATTGATTTTTATCTAATTTCATAATAGTTGAAGTGAGAAAAGAAATAAAGTTAAGATTGCAGTTATATAGATTCAGGTTAATGTATTCCTTTGTATGTGATACAGTTTGTTTAATGCTTGACATACTGTTGCACTGAAACATAGTTGTTCTAGAGTTCAGCCTTTTTACCAAAACAAAATTACACTTGTCCATTGCAATAACCTGTGCTGCAGCAGCAGAACTCTGTATTATGTTCTCATCTCCTCCCTTTCTTCCCCTTCCTCTTCAGTGAAAATTGGTCTACGTCATCCTGACCCGGTGGTGGAAACCAGCTCATTATCCAGTGTAACTCCTCCTGATGTGTGGTACCAGACATCAATATCAGAAGAAACAATTGATAGTGGCTGGTTGTCAGCTTTGCAACTTGAAGCAATCACTTACGCAGCCCAGGTATGCTAGATATTAGTACAGCTTAAAAGCTAACATAGAATTTAAGAAGGTAAAACTACTATCTGACAGGCACAGCTATCTCAGTTTTACAAGGAGATAAAACAGTAAAAGCTTAAAAGTTTGAGTTGCATTAGATGGTGACAGGTGAGCTTCAGTTCAGATAAATGTGAGGTAATACACTGAAGAAAGCTTTGTCTAAACCACTTCCACGATGCTGATCTCACACTGTCTTAAAACTCAGGAAGGACATCTTGGTCATTATTTTTATTTCTCTGAAATAACTTAATGGCTGCAGTTGGATGCAGCCAACACTGGCATCATTGGGAAGGGTATAAAGAACAAGACAGGGTGTTATTTTGCTGCTATATTAAACTTCAGTGGGCTGACATCAGATGTGCATGCAGCTCTCTGCATGTTGGGGGGGAAGATAGTGAAGATAGAGGACAACTAACATCTTGGGAGGGAAGAAGTTGCCTCATGAAAAGAGACAAGACTGGGGCGCCTGGAGCTGGAGAGAAGAAAAATGAAGGGGAATGAAATATTTACATAATCAGGAAGGCAGTGAAATCCTGCAAAACAAGAACAAAGCAGAACTTGGTGAAACTGATAGATTGGTTTAAAATGGATAGAAGAATACTTCATTACACAGGCAGTGGATGTCTGGGTTTGCTACCACAAAAGGCTGTGGGGTTACATGTCAGTGGGTTTAAAAAAAGCAGCCGGTGTGGTAGTAGGCACTAAAAGAACTAGACAGATACATACAGCAATTTTACAGCAATTCTAGGTGCTAAGGGAAGAAGAGGGAGAATGGATCACATGAAGCATTTACATTCATATACTCTTCCCTAAACAAAATCCCTTCTTCCTGCTGGGAGGAGGCTGCTTGGCTGGGTGAACCACTGGTCTTGTCTAGTAGGATGTTTCTTATGTTTGCTCATTTCTGACAATCCCCAGTGATGCTTTTTGGAGAATGGGTATAAGTTTTTTTTGTTGTTGTTCTTTATCCTACAGCAACATGAAACATTCCTGCCCAATGGAGACAGAGCTGGATTCTTGATAGGTGATGGTGCTGGTGTAGGAAAAGGAAGGACCATAGCTGGAATAATCTATGAAAATTACTTGTTAGGCAGAAAAAGAGCAGTCTGGTAAGTGTATCAGGATTTGTTAGAGCAGACACCGTAGCGACTATAATACTTAGATTCAGTGTGATCTGTCTTCTGACATGTTCTAGCAACAGCTTTTTGAACTTCTGCTGTAACTTACAGAATATATGCTTTGTTTTATGTCTTCAGGTTTAGCGTGTCAAATGATCTGAAATACGATGCTGAAAGAGATTTGAGAGATATTGGAGCAAAAAACATATTGGTTCATTCATTAAACAAGGTGTGGAAACTTTTTACTATGTACAGTTGAGGCAAAATTTTAGGTACGCTTGTGTGACAAGTTGTGCATGTTGACTGTTTTAAGAGTAGGAATGTACTAATTTCAATAAATTTGCTGTCTAGGTCTTGTTTGACAGGCCTTAATCTTACAAAGAACCAACAGGGCTTAAAGTTAATCATGAAAATAGGCCCCTTGTAGGATTAAGTCTTAGCATGTGAGATTTTTTTTTTTAAAAAACATTATTCTTCGAGCCACTACTGACACTACTAGCAGAGTATTTTCTAAACTTTAAATCTTTTAGACTTTATAGCGTTTTAATTTTTTTCCTTTCTGTCTCCCAGAGTGAATTTGATAGTTAATACATTTTGTATGTAATACTTGAATAATAGACTTCCTTAGTAATTTATTAAAGCAGCAATAGTGTGTGCAGTTATTTCTGGAGATTGTGCCTTTGCTCAGGATTAGGCACTTACAGACTGTAATTGTGAAGTGTGATTACTGAGTGAATTCACTGAACTTAAAGTTTGTTTGGAGATAATATTTTTGTTTTACGAAGTCTTACTTTCTAAAATACAGTAAAGCTTTAGAAATTGTCACTTATGGTATCAGCTGTAAATACGCTTGACCTATTAGCTCTAAGGGATGCATTGAAACTAAAATCTAAATTGTATTTAAGTTAAGGAAGCCATGCAGACAAAGAATCTGGCTGTTAATCTTTTGAGGCCTTAGATCTAGTCTTTCTTAAGTACATATTTAAGTAAGGCCCTGTATAACCCCTTAGCTACAGCTCTGCCCTAATCGTGATGTAGGGATACAGGTGGTTCAAAGTGTACACACTTTAGTGTTAAGACCACCAGCATCCCTTGATCATGTGGTAGGTGAGTTTGACAAGGGGTCTCTTGAATAATTTCTTATCTTTTTATTGCAGTTCAAGTATGGGAAAATTTCTTCCAAACATAATGGAAGCGTGAAGAAAGGAGTCATCTTTGCTACCTATTCTTCTCTTATTGGTGAAAGCCAGTCTGGTGGTAAATACAAAACCAGATTAAAGCAGCTTCTTCACTGGTGTGGCGAAGACTTTGATGGAGTTGTATCCTTTATCTGGAGTTTAGTTGATTGTAACTAAATTGCTACTTAAGCTTGCATCTTTAAAGACCATCTTGTATTTTTATTTGTTGTTTTTTTTAGGTACTGTTTTTTATTCATGACAGTAATTGATTATGTGCATGCTGTGACATTAAACTTGAAGTTTTACAAATTTTGTGCCAAATCTTTTACCATCATACTGTTGCTACACAACTCTGGTACAAAAGCAAAGCTTCTGCTTTTTCTGTAACAAACACATAAAGTTAAAATATGATAGTTAAGAACCTTAAGTTTATACTGAAATTTTCTCCAGTGAATTCTTAAAATTTTTTGGACTCATATGTTGGTAATTGTGTCTTAAGTACCTACTAGCTAAATATTTTTCCCAAAAGTTTTTAGTGAAAAATACAACTAGTTTCTCTTTGAGTTTACAGTTGACTGCTGCCACCTATTGTAGTTAGCAGATCTTCTTGTCTCCCGTTTTAGCTCTCCATTCTAAAAATAAGTGGGACAAAGTTTTTTTCCTTAATTACAGTTCAGATTGTATTTGATGAGTGTCATAAAGCTAAGAATCTGTGTCCTGTTGGTTCATCAAAACCAACAAAAACAGGTCTGGCTGTATTGGAACTTCAAAATAAACTTCCAAAAGCCAGGGTTGTTTATGCTAGTGCCACAGGTATGTACCATTTGGCTTGTATTAAATGTCTCTGTATGTTTTTACTGGTACTGCTACAGAGTGTGTTCTTCTCCTAGGTGCATCTGAGCCAAGAAATATGGCATATATGAATCGTCTTGGAATATGGGGTGAAGGAACTCCTTTTAGAGAATTCAGTGATTTTATTCAGGCTGTTGAAAGAAGGTAATATATGAAGAGCTATAGCAAGAAGGCATATGGTTGTGATTGACTGTGCTTTCCAGTTCCTTTGTCTTCACTCACTCATAGTCCTCTGCAAACTTGTTTTGTCACACTAAGAGCTTTCTGACTCTAACTTCTAAATCTAGCAGAAATGTAATTTATCTTATGTGGTGAAAAATGGGACATTTCCCTAGCTCACAGAAAATTTTGAGAGCCTTATGAGGCTTCCTGGGAAAATAACCCTCTTAAAATTTGTTATGAAATGAAAACGTTTTGCTGCTCATTGTGAAAACACTGTATGTGCTGAGTACGCTCAGTATAGTTGACGCCTTGCTATATGCAGAAGCCCTCTAATGTTTATGCATTCAGCTTAGGCAGTTTAACAGGAAGAAGCCTTATTCTTCTGCTTTCTGGCATAAGAACCCAGTTCAGAAAAATTATGTATGCTGTTGTAAGGTACTTCATATTTCAGAACTTACTGAAAAAAACTAAACGTGAAAGGCTAGTAGAAACTGCAACTGCTCTTTGGTAGGTGAACACCTTAATGTATTATGTTTTGCCTACTTAAAAAGAATTTTGAACACTTTAGAATGCTACAGTAGGGCTTAGTATGCATCTTCTTGCATACCATCTACATGATGCATGATTTTTCTACACTGTGCAAATATAGGCTTTGCTTCATTACTGAGTATGTATCAAATGAGCAATAATGAAATTACAGGCCCAAGCTTGTGAGCAGGTTAGTTTTGCAGTTGACTTCTGTACTCTCAAGGTAATGCTTAAGGTGTGTTGCTGTTGAAAAGTATTTAAGTTACGTACTAATTTAATTATTTTCATATCAGCATAAATCTGAGTAGCTTTTAATACAGTTTGTATTCATTATTTTAAGTCTTCAGTGGAGCTTATAAAATTGCAGTGCAAGATTTTGTTACGTATTTGGAGCAACTTCATTATCCTTTTACAGTCAGTAAGGTACTATCTCCTAATGCATACTAGGTAATTCAGGTCAAAAAAATGAGTGTTTCAATATTTATACTTCCTAAGATACACTGAATACTCACGAGGCAGGGATTATGTGAAGGCTAGATAGTACTAATGATTTTGAAGACAGGCCTTCATACTTGTAAGTGTGCTATTTTCTTCTAAAGCACTTGAGGGTGGCTTGGGGTTTTTTTTGACAAACTCTTGCTTTTGAAAATTCTAATACTGACTTAATTTGTTCCTTTATTTTAGAGGTGTTGGTGCCATGGAAATAGTTGCTATGGATATGAAGCTGAGAGGAATGTACATAGCAAGACAGTTGAGTTTTTCAGGTGTAACTTTCAAAATTGATGAAGTTCTGCTTTCACAGGAATATGTTAAAATGTACAATAAATCTGTGAAACTGGTAAGAACATCTTAAATTTGCTTTCTGT
>NW_015090783.1:2270079-2299841 GCF_001431845.1 Calidris pugnax | reverse complement strand
ATAAATCTGTGAAACTGGTAAGAACATCTTCTTAAATTTTGCTTTCTGCACTTAATTTGTTCCTTTATTTTAGAGGTGTTGGTGCCATGGAAATAGTTGCTATGGATATGAAGCTGAGAGGAATGTACATAGCAAGACAGTTGAGTTTTTCAGGTGTAACTTTCAAAATTGATGAAGTTCTGCTTTCACAGGAATATGTTAAAATGTACAATAAATCTGTGAAACTGGTAAGAACATCTTAAATTTGCTTTCTGTATTGAGTTCTGAGAGGTTGAAGGTTACTTGGTTTAAACTTGAATGCTCCTGAAATTTCATGTAATACTGTTGCCTGTTAAGAAACAGGGATGGCATCTTCTTGTCTCATCTTAGTGTAAAGATTTCTCTTCTTAAGACTTGGCAAAAGCTGTTAATTCATGTTCTGAGTCATAAAAGCTGCAGTTTGGGGTGCCTCTTCCAGTGTCTACCAGACCCACTGCCTTCTAGTGGTAGTTCAGAGACCTTGGTCATTCACCTGTTGGTCATGTTTTTGTGCCAGTCCTCCCCCCTTAGGCAACTGAGCTGAGAACAAGCTGCAGACCATTAGGCTGCATGAACTTCTGCATTGAAGCGCTATTGTAAAGTGGCACCTGTAGTTAAACAGCACAGGGTGATAGTTTTTTGCATGGCAGATGAAATCCAAGACATTGAAGCTGGTTATTCACCCACTGGTTATCTTTTCATATTGTTCTTGACTGTTTTGTCCATATGCTAAGCTGAGTGTCTCTTTCCTAAGTGCACATTCTGCTTGTACGTTACCACTGCTGTATAAGATAAAAATAATTTTTCCTTGGACATAGATTAAAATGAGCAGGGTCTTTACCTGCCTAAGAGGTGCTTAAGTATGACTGTATTCATGTGGTATAGCTACAATAATTAATTTTAATCTTTGACAGATCTCTAACATCAACTTTAAAACAGCTCTTTACTTAAGAATGTAGTTTAAAAGAATCACTGAACTTGTGTTCCAAAGCTTATTTTACCTTATCTGGAAAGAATTGGTGTAACAAAATGTTACAGAAATGAAGGCAGTGGGATTTTTCTCTTCTTGGGATCTTGCTTTATGCTTAATTATGGGCAGAGCTCTTTGGTTTCTTAACCTGACTGTATTAATGGAGAAACTAGATAAACAGAAAATACTGTGTCTGTTTGCATTGGTAGTAATGTAAATGTGTCTGCTTTTCATTATGAAACTAATTATATTCTGAATTTACGAAGCCATAGCTGTTTTCTTCTGTGATCTTTGTTTGATGTATGATGAGCTTCCTTGACTTGCAGTCCCACAGAACTGTAAATTTAAACTTTTATCTTTATTTTGATAATATACAGTGGTTTTGTGTAGCCTTGAAATATGACATGTAAAGCAATTGACGTTTTCTTCTTCAGTGGGTCAGTGCTAGAGAGAGGTTTCAACAAGCAGCAGATCTTATTGATGCAGAACAACGAATGAAAAAGTCCATGTGGGGTCAGTTTTGGTCAGCTCATCAGAGGTTTTTCAAGTACCTTTGCATAGCATCTAAAGTGAAGAGGGTGGTGCAGCTGGCTCGGGAAGAAATCAAGAATGGGAAAGTAAGTTATTCAAGACTTGTTTTTAAATATCTTTGTTAAATGTAAAGCTATTAAATATTCCTTTGTTTATATTTTCAGACATAGTAGTATCATGGTTTTGTATTTTATGGTATTGAAGCTTCTTAATGAGCAGAAATTCAGGGAAAAATAAACTTCAAGTCAGTCGTCTTAGTGACAATGTATTCATTGTATTCATTTGTCCTCTAGTGTGTTGTCATTGGCCTGCAGTCAACAGGAGAAGCAAGAACATTAGAAGCTTTGGAGGAAGGTGGTGGTGAACTGAATGACTTTGTTTCTACAGCAAAGTAAGATTGAAGTTTGTTAAAACGGTCCTTAATCCAACTTAGTTTGTATAGTAATTTATTCTTTCATGTGTAAAACATGCATCAGGGCCCAGAAAGTTGGGTATCCTTTAGCCATGTGCTTTACTGAAGCTGCGTGTACGTAAAATCTGACAGTATTGCTCAGATGAATCATTGGTTCATTCCTGGTTCTCTTGGCACTCAGAAATGGTGTTTTGAGGTGTGAACAGCTGGTACTGCTCTACTCAAACTGGGAGGAGAGGCAGACTTGCCACGTGTACCCTGCTTTTATACCAAAGCAAGTTACAATTGTGACTTCCCTCTTTTACCAGATAAACCACATCCAATCCTGAGACTACCTTGGCTGAAGATCTTAATAAATTAAGTTAACCTGTCCTTTAAACTCTGAGCAATAAGAAAATGGCAGTAGCAATACCACTTGATACTAAAAACAAATTTCACAAGTTATAAGTAACAGTGTTGTAAAGTAAATGTCTCCTATTTTTAACGAGGTGACAAATACAGTAATATGTGTGATAATTATCAGAGTGCTTGTGTAATTCCATTCATAAGGAATAATTCTGCAGAGAAGTCAAGCAAGCAGTTAAAATGTTACAGCTTTCTACTTCAAATGAATGCAAATTTGACTGAAGAACCCTTCTTTCTTTAACAGAGGAGTATTCCAGTCTCTTATTGAAAAGCACTTTCCAGCTCCTGACAGGAAGAAGCTGTTTAGCTTGTTGGGAATTGATTTGACTGCTCAAAGTAATAACAATTCACCCAGAGACAGCCCTTGCAAGGAGAACAAAATAAAGAAGCGGAAAGGTAATGCTTAAGTTCTTACATGGCATTAGCTCTAGTGAAAATGACAATTTTAGAGCTGCCAAAGAGTGAATTCTGGAAAAGATGTGGTAATATCAGTAAATATCTAACTAAAAATGTAAATATCAGTACACTCATCCATGAAAGAGCATGTATTGTAAGTCTTTAAGACTGTTAGACAGTTCCGTTAACAGCTTGTAAAACTGCTGCTGAATCAACATAACCTGTAAATTCTGGTTGTTGCTTTGCTCAAAATTGGGTTTATCAAGTATGGACTTTCTACTGAAATGCATCGTACGGGTCAGACCACTTCCTGGTGCAGTCACACAAAAAATTGCTTTCTTTTTTTTGAGGCTCAGTAAAGAGAAGCCAATACCCGCACCCCTTCCCCAACTGATTATGTTCTTATTAAAAATTAGGTGGTGGTAAATCTTGGGAGAAAGGTCTTACTTGAAACTTAAATTAGATTCTTTTAAACAGTTCTGGTTTTAGAAGTTTAATATTTTTCTAGTTTGTATGCAGTGGTGGTAAAACAAACCTCAAAAGTAGACTACAAGGTCTAAATTAATCCTTTCTTTTTTTTTTCTTTTGGGATGATGGAATTAGGTGAAGAAATAAGCAGAGAAGCCAAAAAAGCCCGCAAAACAGGTGGCCTTGCAGGTAGCAGCTCTGATGAGAGTGAAAGTGAGTCTGATGCTTCAGATAATGAAGAAAGTGATAATGAAAGCTCCAAATTTTTGAGTTCTGGAGATGACGATGACTTCAACCCATTCAGAGATGAATCCAGTGAAGATGATGAAGATGGTAAGACAGTTTAAGTGTTTCATGAAAGTAAAGAAAGACTTCTTAGTAAAAGGCTTGAAACTTTCTGAAAATATTTTATTTAACTCTAGATCCCTGGTTAATTAGAAAAGAGCATAAAAAAAATAAAGACAAGAAAAAGAAGAAAAGTATAGACCCAGATTCTATTCAAAGTGCCTTACTAGCTTCTGGTCTTGGATCCAAACGACCTAGCTGTTTTACTTCCACTGTTGGTACCACCACCTCTAGTACCAACACGTCAGGTAAGAACAAGTTTTTGATGTTGATTCACTTTCTTAGCAATCAGGCAGTGAAATTCTAAATCTTACAGTCTCTCTTAAATTTCAGCAAACAGTAACACAAACAGCAGCTTTGTAACAAGTCAGGATGCTGTTGAAAGGGCCCAACAAATGAAAAAAGAACTGCTTGATAAACTGGAAAAGCTGGCTGAAGATCTTCCACCTAATACACTGGATGAGCTTATAGATGAACTGGGTGGTCCTGAAAATGTTGCGGAGGTAGGCTGATGTTCACATTCAGGGAAAAATTGGGTTTTTTCCTACTGCAGCCATACATGATCTGGCAGCAGTAAATCAGTGTTGTCATTCTTCGAGGTTGCATGTGACCTAAGTATCTATTAAGAGAATTTATTGGTTTTAGACAGTAATCTCACAGGGATAAGAATCCAGGTTACTCCCGCTGAATGCTTTTGAATGACAAAGAAACTTGAAGATAGTATTAGAATACAGAGAAGAGCTCTGAATGGGTAAATAAGTTATTTCTGAGGCTGACGGTTTCTTGTAGGGTACATCATACTAGCTTCCCTTTTGCTTTATAGTGGTATATTTCTCTAATGAGCCGTAGGCATTGGAAGCTGGTGTATATGAAAGAGAAAGCAGCTTTAGTTCATAGTGAAGATTAGGAACGTGTACAATAAAACTGTGATAGTGAAAAGCTTGATGAATTACCTCTTTTTCTCAATTTCAGAAACATGTCTTTAGTAAGCTGTCTCTATCAAGTAGAATTGTCACTGATTTAAAAGACCTTGTTGAAATCGGTGCCAATTTCAGCTGTCAGTTTAGTTTATTTTCTTAGTACTCTTGGTAGATCTCTTATGGACAGTAATACAATACTACATCGTTTCTACGTAGATGTGCTTTGTTATACTTCAGATTCCTTGAGTTATCTCTAAATAAGTGTTCCACATAGCAGATAGTGACATCAACCAAAAAATAATCCAGCTTCTCTAATGTAATTTTGCTCTTGGAGTAAATTACCAAATCTATTTTAAGGTCAATATACAATTGAATAGCATCATTGCTTGAAGTTTTTGGTCATGTAATAATTTTGGTATTGCCATAATGAGCTTGTTATACCCTTTTATAGATGACAGGCCGCAAAGGAAGAGTTGTAAGCAATGATGATGGCAGCATATCTTACGAGTCAAGGTCTGAACTTGATGTGCCCGTTGAAATCCTGAACATCACTGAAAAGCAGAGGTTCATGGATGGAGATAAGGTAGTCCTTAAAGAGAGATAATTTAGAATAATTTGCCAGATGCCATAGTAGCATAAAGTTATTCAAGTTGTGGCTCTACCATTATCCCACAATGACTTTTTAGTTGCTATGAGTACTGATTAGAAAGTGTTTTCCATTCACAAAAAACTTTCCTGTGGTTCATTTGAGACATGCTACCACAAGAGGGCAAATCAAGTAAATGTAGCTGTTGTGTGGAACTTCTGTGGTCTGTTGTTACATTTGAGGGAAAATATTCATGTTCCTGTAAGTGACACATGCACAGTCCAAACATTTACATTCTTTCAAAGCAAATGCATTCAGATACTAGACTGGCCGTATCCTTCCTTATACAGTATCAGATACTAGACTGGCCGTATCCTTCCTTAGCAGCAACTTAGCTGCTTTCTTAGCAGCAACTTTGTCTTCCCTGTGGTGTTTGCTCTCAGAGCAAGTCTCCCTGTGTCTTCCCCTTTCCTTTCTGAAGTGCAGGGCCAGCATCAGAGAAACCTGCCCTTTGGAATGGCAATACTGAACAGGCTGCCTTTCTTCATTTGCACAGAGCAGTGTTGCTGAAAAGTAAAGCAAAACCCACTCCTTTTGCTCCAAAAAACTCGTTAGCATTTCTAACTGATAGAGAACCATACTTTTTCTCCCCTCCCTACCTTCCCCCTTCTTGTGATAGGAAGACCAAATAACAGTGAAACCATTCCACACCCATGTTAGTAGTTGTAAAATTAAATCTTTTTAGAAACAGAAAATCAAACTGAAGCTCGATTGTGGATTTATGGCTAATTTAACTCCTTTCTTAATTAAAGAACATCGCCATAATCTCGGAGGCTGCCAGCTCCGGTATATCGTTGCAAGCAGATCGCAGAGCTAAGAATCAGAGACGGAGAGTTCACATGACTCTGGAGTTGCCCTGGAGTGCAGACAGAGCCATACAGCAGTTTGGTAAATAACTTTTGTATCCTTCCCCTAGCAAACTCCATAGCACTAACTGAACTTACTGCTAATTCATGGAAAATAAGATTGACTAAGCAACCTTTTAAGGATCCTTCCAATCTCCTTTAGCTATGAACAGAATCAGCTTTGTTTATAGTCACAGCTAAATAGTCTTGAAGGTTTTGGAAGAAACCTGGCAAACAAACTCACACTGCAGCTTAGGGGGGTTTTCATGTATCAGGTGTCCTTATGAAAGTTGCTACAACTCTAGAGCATTTGTGTACTGCCTTCCATTGGCTGTATTACAGCAGAAACTCATTTTCAGCAGGATTAAGTTCTAGCTTTTTTTTCTTTAGTCTTCAAAATTCATAGTTTATTAGAAATGTTCAATGAAGTGGAATTTATTTAATTTATGTTCTTGTACTTATCCAGGAAGGACTCATAGATCCAACCAAGTGACTGCTCCAGAGTACGTGTTCCTCATTTCTGAATTGGCAGGAGAGCAGAGATTTGCATCTATAGTTGCAAAAAGACTGGAGAGTTTGGTAAGATTGTTTCAAGAAGTCTGATCTTTCATTTCAGAAAATGCAACTTAAATTTCTTTGTCTTAAAATTCAATTTAATTACAAAGGTGTGTCTTAACAGGGAGCCCTCACCCATGGTGACAGACGGGCTACGGAAACTCGAGACCTCAGCAGATTCAATTTTGACAACAAGGTGATGGTTCTGTTTCTGTTTGAAAGCTCATGCTGTGGTGCTCATTCCACGAATGACCCATTGAGGAGAAGGATTTCTTCCATCTCCTGTGAACTGTTTTAACTGTTTTACTTCCTGAGAGGAGGCCTCTTTCTGAGGTAGACAGTAAACATTCTTAGTTCTCCTTACAAAGCCATGTGGAACACAAATGTGTGTGTAAATTACTTTTCTGCATTTGCTAACAATCCAAGTAAACAGTATGTGTCCTTTTAGTCACAACTGAAAGATTAATTTGGCCATTCTAATTGGAAATGAAGACTGGGCTGTTTATATAATGTAGTTTATAATTGAAAAGCTAATAAGCAGTTCCTCTTACTATTGCAGAGAAAAATGTTTTCTTGTGAATTGCAAATGCTTGTTAGACCATGTGTGCTTGGGGCTGAGGCACAAACACTGGGTCACATTGTTAGAGCAATTTTCTTTTTCTTACACAGTATGGCAGAAATGCTTTAGAGATTGTTATGAAATCCATTGTGAACTTAGACTCCCCAATGGTCTCGCCGCCTCCTGATTTTCCTGGAGACTTCTTCAAAGGCAAGTGTAATTCACTGGATGCCATAGCTACCTATTGAGCATTCTCTATTATACAGAAAATGGAAATAATTTTAGAGCTAGAAAACACTGTTACTGTTTAAACTGAGCAGCTGGCCCAGAAATATTCTCACTGGATGTTAATCCTGTGCACGTTGCTTGAATGTTAAAGTTCACGTATGAAACAAGATGTGAGCTCTTAATATAAGGCATGTTCTGTATCTGTTTGGCCAAGGTATTACATACAGTTCTTTAACTTCATTTTCCTGTTACTGATTGCAATATCTTGTTCTGGGCTCCTGTGTAGTGCCATTAGTGGTTTTCCCTGCCTCTGCTTCCTGGAAGGACAGAAGGCAAAGTTCTGTCTTGCTTATTGATGTATTAGGTGGAAATTGCAAGTAATGTATTTGAGGCGTGTCAGAATTTTTGGAATTGGATCCTGAGACAAGATTGCTAAACAAGCTGTTACTTCACTGGTTTATTTTTAGATGGCAAAGCAGCTATGATTTAACTTGTTTCTTTTTCCTAGATGTTCGTCAGGGATTGATTGGCGTAGGCTTGATAAATGTAGAAGACAGATCTGGAATACTAACACTTGACAAAGGTATTTGTGTGTTTAGTGTATCTTTAGAATGTTGCTGTTCATGGTAGTGGATTCCTAGCAACAGAACTGAAGTTGTAATTATCTAAAAAGTCACTTTTTGGGGGAATTTCAGAATGTTTTCCTCACTTCTGAAAGATTCAAGTAGTCTTTTTGAAACTCTTTGAATACTGATTGATAGCTTGTTGTCATAAAACTTAATCTTTGCTCACCTAATATGTGTATTTCTTATTCTCTTTAAGATTATAACAACATAGGGAAATTTCTGAATAGAATTCTTGGTATGGAAGTCCATCAGCAGAATGCTTTATTCCAGTACTTTTCTGACACATTAAATGCAGTTATTCAAAATGCTAAAAAGAATGGAAGATACGATATGGGCATCTTAGGTGAGTAAATCAGTTTTTCAGTACTCTTGTACTGCAGTGAGAACAGACAAGCAGAGTAACTCTGTCCTTTCCTTTTAAGATTTGGGTTCTGGGGATGAGAAAGTGAGGAAGGCAGACGTTAAGAAGTTTTTAACTCCCGGATATTCTACCTCTGGACATGTAGAACTATACACAGTAAGTTAATTCTGTATTTTCTTTCTATGAACTAATAAAACTTGCTGCTAAGTTTTAAAAACATGGCAGTCAGTTAAGTGTATGCTGAGTAGGGGGAGGTTCCAGGCCTTTCACTGGGCAATATTTGATTTTTATGGTTCTTTAGTTCCTATATCTGTAACTATTTTAAAGTCACTTCCCATTTAAATACCGCTGCGTGGCTCTCTTCTAGATCAGCGTGGAGAGAGGAATGTCTTGGGACGAAGCAACTAAGATCTGGGCAGAACAGACAGGTCCAGATGATGGATTTTATTTATCACTACAGGTAAGATTCTTTCTCTTGGATTATGTTTGGATAAGTTTTTGGGGGTGCTAACCAAGTATGTTGTCTCATCTGAAAAATTTACTGTTCAAATTACTTCTCAGTTTAGCAAAATGCTTTCAATCTTGCATTCATCCAATGCTAAGTATGAAGCACTTCTTTTTAGCTACTCTGGACACTTTGTGATAGGAATGTGCAAATGCCCAAATTAATATCTTTTATTTAAACCTGCATCAAGAAAAAAAGATATTTTCACTGTAAGGAAAAGTTGTGAGGTTAATGTCCATTAGTGGTACTGTCGTCTTAAGGTGTCCCTGTTATTACTGGTTGTCTTAATGTACACACACAATTACTCTGTAAAGAGCACAGTATCAAATCACCAAGTTCAATAATGTCAGCATATTTAAACTTAGAGTTTTTTGTTTCTCTTTTTTTTTCCAGATACGGAATAACAAGAAAACCGCTATTCTAGTGAAAGAAGTGAATCCTAAAAAGAAGCTTTTTTTAGTGTACAGACCAAATACTGGGAAACAACTCAAACTAGAAACATGTGCAGACCTAAAAAAGAAATATAAGAAGGTAACCATTAAAATTATGCTAATGTTAAACTTAAAATTTTTTTAAAAGAAATATAAGGACTTTCTTTCTCTGGTATTTGTGTATAGTTCCAGCAAGTCACAAAATACTTACTTTTCCAGAGCAGAGCTTGTATTTAGGTCTTTTTAAGTGAATCTACATGGTTTCTGCATTCCTATATACAAAGCTTTCTGAATATAAATAATCTGTGGTGTGGTAATTATAAAATAAGGATTTTTAGCATCTAGCAAGGAAAAGCCTTGCTTCTATGTAAGGTGTAAAAACATGCTCTTAAATAAGCAGCTGTGTACAGTATATTCTAAGCAATGCTTATGGAACTTCAGCTGTTTGCTGGTGAAGTTTTCAATACTGTATGGATTATTTTGTTTAGAGGGTGGTAAGATATCTGATATTTCTCTTAAAATGATCTTACTGAATTTGCAAAAGCTTTAGGAAACTCTGAGATCAGGCTGATTACTGAAGTTCTGCTGTGTTTAAGCATTTTGTTCACCCTTTGAAATGACATTTTGGTTGAATAGCTTGAGGTACATTATCCTATAATTTTTCTTCACCATCAGAATGTTGGTGCTCCTGCTTTTCTCATAGTAATGACCAAATTGCTTTTGTTCTGTGCAAGCCTTGGCATGTTTTACTTCATTATAATTCCCACTTTAATTTTTCCAGGTACCTTCTGAAGATGCTCTGCCACACTGGTTAGAGCAGTACAACTCTTCTGCGGATACCTGCACCCATGCTTATTGGTTAGTATTTCTGTGCACATAGATGCTTTAACTTAAACTGTTTGCCTGATTTATCACTGCTTTTCTTTTTCTGCCATTCATGTGAAATCTTGTGTTTCTTGCTTAAGAAAAGTTGTCCCACAGCCAGTCAAACGACCCAACCTTTGAGCGGTAACATGAAGCTTTGCATGTGCCCTTAAAATCCTAATATATTAGATGAATGCTACTGTATAAATTGCACTCCAGTAGGTGTGTAATGACTCAGGAGTTGTTTATGCTTTGTGTCTTGATCTGACCTATTATTGTGGTAGGATAGTTTTGAGGCAAAAAATATTTATACTTCAAATAGAGAAGAGAGAGATGTCAAAAACAGCTGCTCTTGCTCTACCTTTTTTGTGTCTGAACTCAACAGGTGAGGTCTTAATTCATGAGGAACAGCATAACTGGTAGAAGTTTCAGATTACTATTGGAGCTTCTGAAATGGAACTGGTATCTGACCAGTCTATATGTGACATGTTCAGGTTCTCAGGAGATCTAAATGAGTGGTGTCTTTGGCTTAGAGCTCTATCTGTACATTTTGAAGATCTGGTCCTAAATAGACCAACGCTTCTCAAAGCTTTACCATTAGAGGCATAATGTGGATAAAGTTTCCTTCCCTTACTGTGTATTTGCAGCCCTCGCTCAACTCCAAATACAAGTTAAATAACTTCAAGTCTTATTTTTAATTGAATCGGCTACTTTCTGTTTGCAGAATTCTTTTGAAAGCTTTTTTTTTTCTTTCTGTTGTAGGAGAGGCAACTGTAAGAAGGCCGGCTTGGGATTAGTTTGTGAAGTGGGACTCCGCTGCCGAACTTACTATGTCCTGTGTGGTTCAGTATTGAGTGTCTGGACAAAAGTAGAAGGCGTTCTAGCCTCTGTGAGTGGTACAAATGTGAAAATGCAAATCGTTCGTCTGAGAACAGAAGATGGGCAGAGGATTGTTGGTAAGTGGCTTGTCTGCTCCTTTGCTTCCATCCTGAAGTAGCAGAAGGTGGCTGTAACTTACAAGTCACTTCATGTTGAGGGTCACGTGGGAAACTTTATAGAGATGCTTCCAAGAGAAAAGGCTCCTCAGTGTGTGTGTGTGTTGGGGAGGGGCAGAAGTACAGCTGTTGAAAACTGTATTTGTAGTACAAACACTGGTTTGAAGGTTAAAGAAGGAATAAATATTCCTTTTTCAGCCGGGCTTTGGAGCACTTATTCTCACAGTTGTTTTGATGTACTAGAGACAAAATTTGAAGGTTAAAGAAGGAATAAATATTCCTGTTTCAGCCAGGCTTTGGAACACTTATTCTCACAGTTCTTTTGATGTATTAGAGACAAAGTCATATTTGGCCTGTTCCAGCCAAGCTACCTCCAAAGCTGTAAGGGCTGCACTTTTTTTCCCCCACTTGAAAGAAAGACTAGTAAGCCCTTGTCATATTTGGCCTGTTCCAGCCAAGCTACCTTCGAAGCTGTAAGGGCTGCACTTTTTTTCCCCACTTAAGGCAAAGGCTAGTAAGCCCTTCTGGTTTGAAGGTTAAAGAAGGAATAAATATTCCTTTTTCAGCCGGGCTTTGGAGCACTTATTCTCACAGTTGTTTTGATGTACTAGAGACAAAAAAAGTCATATTTGGCCTGTTCCAGCCAAGCTACCTCCAAAGCTGTAAGGGCTGCACTTTTTTTCCCCCACTTGAAAGAAAGACTAGTAAGCCCTTGAAATAGTGGTTTTCTTGGGTTTTGACTGAAAGTCACATATACTCAGTAGTTTAGAATGACTGCAAGATGACTATGGCATTTCTTGTCGTTAAACCTCTCAGTGAAGCCCTCATAGCAGATACCTCACAGGCTGAAATCTCATTTCTTTTTTAATGTGTGCTTCCTGTGGATGTGTGTCGCAGCTCGTACTCTAGTGACAGGTTTCCAAGATGTTGAAACTAGGTTTTTTTTGTGTTTAAACTCTCACGGTGGTGGTGTAACTTCCATGAGACTAGAAAAGCAAAAATAGGTCACTTCTCATTTTATGTGGCAGGGGGTAACATGAGAAAAAAAAAATTGTCATTGGGGGCAAAATAGCCATTTTCTATTGCTTCATGACCTAAAGGAGCAGGTGACTTCTGAAGATAGACCTCTTCTTGAGAAGCAGGACTTGTAGCTGCACTTGATTAGACTTGACATTACAAATGGTCACTGTTGACCGTTGCATAAATTAAACGGTGGAATCACCAGCCAGAGGTTTTAATGAACAAATGGTTTATACGCTTATGAAACAATTGATTTGTTGCTGTTTTCCAGGTTTGATCATTCCTGCAAATTGTGTATCACCCCTTGTAAACCTCCTGTCAACGTCAGACCAGTCTCAGCAGCTCGCAGTACAACAGCAGCAGATCTGGCAGCAGCACCACCCGCAGAGCATCACCAACTTCAACAACGCATAAGAGGACAAACTACAGGTGTTGACTTTGGTGTTTGAGGAAAAGGCTGTAAAAGCATATCACTCGCATAAAAATCAGGGACAGATTCCAAAGAAATATAACTTTTTCAGTTCAGTTGTGTGCTCTCAAATACTTTGGGAATAAAGAGATCTTAAAAAGGTTGGTAGAACTGAAAGCCAGCAGTTGTTTATGGTGGTGCATCTGTCTTTCCTTATGCTCTCTGTAGTGCTTCCTGTTTGCTTTTACTTTTGGCCTTTTAAGCTACAAACCACAATTTGTTTGAAAATGCTTGAAAATCCCCAAGCAGGCTTTATTTTTATCTTGTCATACAGTGCTCAGGGTTTAACGCAGTGCATCAATGCCATTGCTGTGGGAGATATCCTTGAATGCATGTATTGAGTATATATATAGAAAATATATATTGGGTTTTTCTCTTCAATTTATGAGTTTATAAAAGCATGAAACCTAGAGGTTGCACATCATGCATTCAGGTTCCTTCCCAGTTTCTGTTTGACAGTGCATGTCTTTGGAAACGGGCATGGACAGGATAAACACACAGGACAGGAATTCAGAGAGAAACACAATCTTAGTTGTACAGCATTGGTTATTGCATTTTTATAGTGTTTATACCCAGGTGTTGCATTTTTTCTGGTTCTCTCCTGGGGGTTATATATTTGAGTCTACAACATGTTCTTTTTGTGATAAACATCTTAAATTAAAATTAGTTCATTTTTAATGTATTAATGGTATTCCTAATGTGTACTGCAAAGATGGCTGGATGCCTATTTTCCTTAAATTGAAGCATTTCCTTAATCCGAGGTGGTTATGGAAATTTAAGTGCAAATTCACTTCCATCTCGCATACAATCTTATATTTTTTACTTCATTAATGTAATTTAATTTGTCACTTGTAAGATGAAACCTTACTTGAGCTGTAAATTAGAGAATGGGAAACACTTGAGGGTTCCGCTGTATGTGCTGTTTCTGTTACCCAGTAACTTGAATACTGTTTAATATGTTGTAAGACATTGTAGAGTTTATCTGGAGCTGTTTAAAAGAAATTGTAATGTACAAATGTGAATAGTCACTTATCTATAATATGGGTAAGTTTTGTTTTGCCTATAATAGTAGATGTTTATAAGAAAGTGAAGGACAATGTTTGTCATTTCTTGCTTGCACAGGTTGCACTATTGAAAAATTGAGATTGTATAAACCTGTCCAAAAAAACTACAAGATAACGATCTTGTAGATGTCAAATAAAAGTTATTGTACTAACAAGAAGTGGAGTCTTGTTTAGGCAATCACTGTATTCCAAAAAAAACTAACAAGTCTGTACAATTGGAACTCGACAGGACTTGGCATGTTCCAGGCTGCCTTAACCAGGCTTCTGTCTTGCGGCCCAACTGTTTCGGTTGAACTCATTAAAGAGGCAAGAGGGAAACTGCGTTTAAACCTTGGTGCATGTTTTAAGTGAGGTTCACCTGACAGAGCAGTGATGTGCTGTAGCCTGTCTCACTTCTGTAAACACCCAGTGAGCCAGAGTCAAGTGTCTTTGAGTTGTCCTGTAAGTAACGGGGCCAGAAGTTCCACATTTTGGGCTGAAGTGATGTCTCTCAGGTGAATTATTTTGCTTGAGGTTCTGTTACTGCTGCCTGTGCAGTAACGTGCTTGCCTGGGTCCTCAGCTCTCAGTCCACAACAGTTGGGGGGATACATCCCCTGCACACGCTTGTCACTAACTGGAAAGGCAGATTTAGAATAAATAGCCCTGCTCCCTGTTGCTGTGGCACCTGCTACATCTCTCCAAAGAACATAGTGCAAGTGGTAGGTGTGTTGGGAGTTGTTAGTCCTCTGGTAGTGAAGGGAAGCCTGGCTGGGTGTTGCGTTGCCCGCAGGAGCTGATGGTGCCCTGGAAAACTGTAGACCAGGGTGTGGGGGAGGATGTTCGTGTGTTTCATTCCCACCATTGGGTGTATTTGGCATCTGTTCCAGGAGAAGCAATGGGATTTGGAGAAGTGTGTTGACAGATTAACGTTGCAACAGATAGTGAACCAAATTGCTACTAACAGCAAGCTGTGTGGACTTCACTGTCTTTTTTTTTTAATTATTATTTGGTGTAGAAACTTCTACCATCTGAGATGGCAACGTATTTTTAGATCTTAATCCTCAGTAAGGTGGTTCTAGAAGTGGTAGGTTCACAAATAGTGATATTTTTTTTATTATTATTATTGTTAAACAAGTCATTATTTAAATACACTTCAGTTCCTAAGTGCTCTTCTCAGCCTGTTGTGCTAACTTCTGGTTGTTGGGAGGAGCGGTTACTGAACAGGATATTCTCTGTGTTGATAAAATAGTATGGTTTGGTTATTTTCCATATATAGCATATGCTGTTCACTCACATCCTCTTAAACTTCCAAAGGTTTTGCATCCCCTCAAGACAAAACCCGAGGGTATTTAATCCCTAAGAACCATTCCCATTCCAGAACTCTGTTTCCCTACTTGCTGTCCTTTGCCTGCTCTCTGCTGTGTGCCACCATCAGCCCCTTGGCTTTGTCATTCACCCACTAACTCATCTGCATCCACTGCTCTGGAGCGTTAGAAATCTTCCACGTTAATATTTAAAAAATAAAAAATTAATCAGCCTTCAAGCTACAGAAACATTTTTATCTTGAAAGTTACTGATCAGTGGTTAGGGTGTGGGTTTTTGGTGGTAGTTTGTTTCTCTGCTGATAGAAGTTGGGGGAGAAAAAGGAGTATAAATAGCGCTGTGGAATGGGGTAAGGCACAGCGGGGTCCATCAGACAGACATCCTCCCAGGGAGGAAAAAGGAGAGACCTTGTTGTGTCATAAATTACCAGGCGAGGCAAGAGTGGTCTCTGTTTTTCCTGTGTGCAGGGAATTGATCCGCTTCATACGAATCACCATCTGAAATGGATGTAAAATTCATAAAGGACAGATGTCTCTGGTAACAGGGGCAAAGCTAAACGCAAAGCGGCAGCAATTTCTGCCGAGCTTTGGCAGCGTGCTGCAGAAGGGGAGCAGGTACCTGTTTCAGTTGACTTGGGAATCGAAGGGATAAAATTTTGGGGTTTCTTATTTAAACTGTCCCTTGACAGCAACTAAATTTTGACTTATTAACTAGTTTCCTACTTAAGCTATGCCTGGCACAGTAAATGCAATGATAACCCATGAACACCCCCCTCTGCGCAGCGAGTTTTCAATTTTCTTCCAGTCGCTGTATGGTCCGTTGGGAACACACACCTCTTGTAAGGACCTAAAGTTCCCCAAAGATGCCGGTTGGCTGGTCAGCGTGTGGCATTTCCTTTGTAAATGAAGAAAGCTCTGCAACCTGTAAACGTTTGTCAAGCGAATTACCAAGGCGTTTTTGTATTTTTCCTTTGCGTTTGGAATAAGCTTCATTCAGATCCCATGGCAGTCTGTACATATATAGAAAGAGTATGTATGTATATAGAGATGTTAAAGGCTACTGAATTATTGAATGTAAATAACTCTTGTTTTCCTTTTGTGGGTTTTTTTTTTATCCTTCATGACCTTCCCAAGATGTATTCCTATTTTCTCAACCTGCCAAACAGGCAGTTTGTGTGTACTTTGAAATATATATAGCATATATAAAACTTCCGAGGGATGTCTCCATACATTGTAGATGTTTTGTGTTGTCATCATTTTTTTTTCTGTCTGTCTTCCACGATCCTTTTGATGCAGTGTGGTTTTATTCTATATTTTTAGCATATAATGCGTTTTCTTGAGAGAAATTGATTTCCAATGTCTTTTGTGACTGGTGCTACTCATTTCTTAGTGCCTGTATCAGAGAGAAACAAATATTTGAATTTTCATGTAGTTTGTTTTCTTTAGTCTTTTCAGTGCGTTTCTGATCTTAAGCTTTAATCCTGGATACATTCCCATTTTCTTCCACTTCTTACCATCTCCAGCTGTGCATTCGGTGAGCTCCAACCATACAAGTTCTAGAATTAGATGCATTATCAATAGGACTTGCCCTCTGTCCTAAAATGTAAAGGTATGATTGTTACATTCACGTTAAATGCTAAACGTCTCAAAAGCACTCTAGAAAGGTGGGTAGTTTGAGAGGAAAAAAGATACATCTTTGTAGAGTATTTCCTGGGAAGTTTTGAGCTCCTCCTGTGAGGTCAGGCTGAGAGTTGGGGTTGTTCAGCCTGGAGAAGAGAAGGCTCTGGGGAGACCTTAGAGCCCCTTCCAGTCCCTAAAGGGGCTCCAGGAGAGTTGGGGAGGGACTCCTCATCAGGGAGGGGAGCCGTAGGACAAGGGGGCACCGTTTTAAACTGAAAGAGGGGAGTTTTAGGCTAGATATTAGGAAAAAATTCTTTCCCGTGAGGGTGGTGAGGCACTGGAACAGGTTGCCCAGAGAAGCTGTGGCTGCCCCATCCCTGGAGGGGTTCAAGGCCAGGTTGGACAGGGCTTTGAGCAACCTGGGAGGTGTCCCTGCCCAGGGCAGGGGGTTGGAACTTTAAGGTCTTTCAGATCTTTAAGGTCCCTTCCAACACAAACCATTCAATGATTCTAATATCAAAATGTGCAAAACGGAGGCAATGGTACTTTCTTGCCTTTGAAAAAATGGTACATATTTTTAATTATCAGGTAAAAATGCATATATCAAAATTAGAGGCTGATGAGAAATCCCTTGAATTGTCTGTCTCTCACTTAGCCCTTAAGCTTCCAGTAGTTGTCACACGGGCTTTGTGATGAGAAATCCCTTGAATTGTCTGTCTCTTACTTAGCCCCTAAGCTTCCAGCAGTTGTAACACAGGTTTTGCCCTTCTCTTGCTGGGAAGGACCGTGTCCGTACGGTTGCTCCTGGAATGAAGTGGTTTGCTGTCTGTTGACTGGGAGAGTCGTTGCAAGAAACATCCAGCTGCAACCAGCAAGGAAACGCTTCTGGTAGTTTCTGTGGTCGATACAAGCTTTCACAAGGAACGTGGAGAAATAATGGAGGTGTTGGTGTACACTGAGTCTGAAACACAGCGTTTTAAGGAGAAAAACACGAAGGAGGGAAGAAAAGACTGGAAATAGCAGTGTTTCCCAGCCAGGCTTACAATTAGGGTACTGCCCCTAAAAGCTTCTGCTGAAGAGTGATAAGTAAAAACCAAGCAGGAACTTACTTGATTTGATGTGCTTTGCTGTTTCTTAATTGATCCAAACCAATTTTTGAGCGAATGACGTTCGAGGTAGAAATAAGAAATAAGAACTGGACGGGTTTCAGCAGAGGCCAAAACTCCTCCAAGGAATTGTTTTGCCTGCTGTCGTGCACCGATACCGCAGGATTTTCTTAAACCGTGTAAAGGACATCGATGTTCCTCTCATTTGTGCTGACAGGACAGGCTGAAGGTAATGGATCTGCCGTGCTGAAGCAGGCAGCTCAGCCTGCTTTGAGTTTAAGCTACATCTTTTGGTTATAAAAATCCTGCAATTCTTTAATACCTGAATCAACACGTGTAAGGTTTTACTTTGTAAGAACTAAGTTTGGTTATTATTTCTGAACTTAGTTGCTCTTTGGGCATAACTTTGAGACAGGTCACCTGCAGAAGGGTAGTTTTCCTGTATTTGATTTGCTCTGTGAAGGATAAAGAGACATTCCTCCTGACATTTCTGTTGACATCCGTGTTTACGCATCTACTTCCTGATTTAGAGAGGATAAAAAGCCGGTAAAAAGCCAAATTCATTGCACATAACGGCATTTTTATTTGCCGAGTCATTTGATATTTTTTTTTCAGTCATTGACCTGAAGTCCCACTGAATTTTACTTGAGGAGGGTGTTCCCCACCTCGGCACCTTCCAGCAGCCCCATGGGGGGTGTCCTGCACCCCCACCATCCCCCTCTGCTGTGAGATCCCCTCTGCGCCGCGGAGACGCTGTTTTGTTAAAAGCAGAACCAGGCTATTAGTGCTGCTTCAGTCTCCACCTCTCACCGCCCAACGCGACAGAATTCCAAAGACACTTAACATTTAAGGTGAAGTGGATGAGTCTGCCTTAACTGGGGGCGTTTGCCAACCTTCAAGACGTCACCCTCCGGCGCCGCGCTGCGCGTCCCTGCGTCCTCCGTGCCAGCAGTACCTGTGCGTGCCAACTGCCCTCCCACAGAGGGGCAGAACTCCCAGTGCCCGGCCTAAAAATATTACAGCAAAGTTTAGAAAGATTTATACTCACAAAAATTACAACCTGTGGAACACAATGAATTCTATATTGAGTTGGTTTGTTTGTTGTTTTTTTTTTGTAAAAAAATGTTGAATCAATTAAACCGACTACTACTTTGGGGTGGTTTTTTTTCCCTTTTAATTTCATATTGTGGAACTTACCCACGCAGGCTGTTTACACTGGGACGCCTTTCAGCAATACTTCTGCACACATTAAACATTGTCGCTCCATTTTAGGATCCTTCAGACCAGTAGAAGTCCCATTGTAATAATCCAAACATCTTTTCTTCCAATCCATTTAAATACCTGGCACTTAACCTGGTTAATTTCACTGGTTAATTAAAGGGGCTTTATTCATAGTTAAGAGCAGATTCACAACATTCTTTGAATGCAAATTGTAATGATCTTAAAAGAAGGAGGAGAGTTTATAAAACCTATGTCAAGATTGGAAAGTATCAATTTCTTCCTATTCCCTGCAGAGCATGCGAGTGCCTTTCCTGTGTCCAAAGAGGTAGTTTGGGATAAACAGGCGAATTTAAACTTATTTTTGTGTATCGTTTTATATTGACTTTAGTTCTCGTTTTCCCCAAGTCTGGAAAGGTGATGATGCCAAGTTCTCAGCCATAAATGAAGATGCCCAAACCTCAGAATTTAATTATTCATTTTCATAAAGCAGTAGACTTTGTTCTGTAAGTAAGGGAGAAATGTCTTAAGAGAGGTTTTGGTTGGCTTTTTTCCAATATGTAAATAATACACGTTAAAAATGCCAGGGAAGCAGCTCGTGAGCTGACGGCTTCTACCTTTGGAAGCCCAGGTCTGGTTTATACGTTCCTTCCTTCCACATTTCTAAGCTGGATAAATTGACTGTGCGAAATATACAATGAATTGCAGGGCATGAAACGGAGATCTGTATCGGCTTAACCAGAGTGACCAAGTTAAACCATAAACCAGGGTGCAAAGTGATTTAATTACTCCTGGGTAAGATCTCCCCTGAGATTCTTACCTTACCCCTGAGATTTTATTCACTTGGAGTGAATAAAAAGGTAGATGTGAGCAATGAAACCGAAGATCTGAGCCTGCAGCTGGTCCCTGCAAACCATCCCCTGCGTTACCCTGTCCGTGCCGGAGAACTGGCCTTTTGGAGCAGGCAGTGCCTGGGACTGGGATTTCCCTGGCTCCTGCCTGCTTTTGTGAGGGGGTCCCCAGTTCTCCCACCCCCAGCTCGGGCTTTGGGGCTGCAGGGTGGCTGCGGAGCCACGTGCGTCCCACCAGCCCTTTGCTGCTTCCCGGGGTGGACTCCAGCAAAACCCTGGTGTTTCCTCCCTCCCCTGGCAAGAGCAAAGCACATCGCAGCCCACGCTCCCAGGGAGGGGAGGATGCCGGGGTCTGGCCTGGCCTCCTGAGAGCCCTTTTGGGCAAGTGGGCCAGACTTCAGGGGCCCGGGGGCTCTGCCTTTGGCTCGTGCCTCCGCCGCGCCGTGTCGGATGGCAGGCAAGGCTCGGCCTCAGACTGCTCTGTTCAAATTACAGGCGACGCTACCTCCTGTGACGAGCGTCTGCCAGGGCTGTAAATCCTTCACATCCGGGATTGTCCCTCCCTTTCTCCGCGCACACGTAGAGACCCCGGCCACGGGGCCGGCGCGGCGGCTGCAGCCAGGGTGGCCGGGTGGCCAGTGGCTCCACAGGGAAGACCCACAGCATGTCTCCTCCAGAGAGACCTGGGGGGACCCCCACGTGCTCCCCCCTTGGCTTCTGTAGGGGGAGAAGGAGGGGTTTGCAGGTCGTACCCCAGGGCATTAGGCTGCTGCTGTCACTCTTCAGGTAGACATTTCGGCAGAGTTTGGCCATTTGGCTGCCTAAAAACAGGCAGCATTTCCAAGCCCTAACGCTGTGGGCATCACCCCAGCCCACGGATCCCTCCGGGAGAGTTGAAATCCAGCAATGGGCACTGCAGGGCTCCACAGGCTCCGTGCTGAGCTGGGCACAGAGGCTTTTACCCAGTCAGAGCCATCTTCAGGGTTCTCACTCGGGCACCCAGCGGTGTCCCGGGGCAGGAGCTCAGCGGATGGGTTGGACTCATCCTGCAAAGGCTGTGTCTGAGGTTCAGGCCTGGGCAGGGGAAGGCGGCGCCGTGCCCAGCAGTGTCAGTGGGGGGGCCATGCAGTGCCTGACCCCAGCCCCCCCAGGAGCTGCCTGTGCCGTGCACTGTGCTCTGCAGCATCCTGTGGGGTCGTGTCGCTGCCATTCACCCCCTGGTTTTCCTCCTTCCCTTTGCTCCGTGCTCTTCTTGCTCCCCCCCCCCTCCATTTCCCCCTCCAGTTGTTGTGAAGCTCCACATTCCTTTCCTCACAGTCATTTCCATTTTCCAGCCCTGGGCTTTGCTTCCAGTCTCTTCTCCGCTTCCTTTGCTCAAATGACCAGTAACAAAACAATTAGTGATGCTCCCGTCAGGCTTTAAAGTCGGTGTCGCAATAAGGCCATGAGGGACAGAGGTGGTTTTGTGCCTCTTACTTGTTTCGGGGACACGTCACTGCTCTGGTGACACTTGGTTTGCGCTCGGGGGGTTTTCTGTGAGGCTTAACCCCAAAGCACCCCTGCAAAAAGCAACTCGGTCCTGCAGCTATCGCAGGTGGGACATGGATGCTTATTCCATGCTGGCACAATTTGGTTGGAGCCTTTGGTTGCGTGGCACCAGCCTGTGGACAGGAACCCCTTCGGGCGAGCCAGCGCTCGGCTTCGCTGTGGGTTCCCCCCCGCTTCCCTGGGTTCCCGGAGGCAAAGCAGGTTCAGGAGCTTTCCCAGACAGGGCTGGGATGAAAGCAAGTCTCCAAGGCTGCTCTGCCCCAGCCAAAGGGTGGGGAGCTGCCAGCTCCTTGGGCTGGGCCGCCCTCCTTGGCACAGCCTTCAAGGGCTGGGGAGCGGGAGGGTGAGGAGAGTCCAGCCCGCAGGGCGAGAAGGGAGAGTCCTTCCAGGCAAACCGAAGGAACCGGGCAGGGTGGAGCTCTGGTTTGTCTGGAAAGACGGCACAGGGAAGCCCTGTAAGGTGGGGATGAGGTGATAATCCCTGCAAGCAGCAGCAGCAGCAAGGAAGGAGAAGCCCCTCGGCCCGAGCCCCCGGCCGGGGAGCCCGCCTGGCTTCCCTCCGTGCTCAGCAGGACAGGGAGAGCTCTCCCACCACGGAGCGGGGCTCGGTAGCTTTATTTGCCTGTTCTTAACAAGCCAAACGAAGCCGTTTCCTTTCTGCTCTTATTTTCTTTGCTGGTTTTCATTGGAATCTGGGCTGGTTTTGATATTGGTGCCTGGTGCTTGTTTGCCTGGCAAACTGCAGAGAGGAAAAGTCTCATTAGAGAGATTCCAGGCCTGTGCTTTTGCGGCTGAGGGCTTGGAAACTTCTCGTTCCCGCTCCGTGGTCCTCCAGGGAGACCTCCAGCCCGAGCAGGAGAGAGCTGGCTTGCTACTCCCCGCTATCTCAAAGGTAAACCCAGAGTAGCACGAAGGCCTCTTTATCTTAAACATTTCCAGGCTCTTCCGACAGCTTTACAGGTGCTGTTTGCTTTTCCTCCTTCTGGTGGACGCCATCTCTGAGGCAGAACGTCCCCCTCAAAGATGGAACGAGCCTGGAATCGGCTCCTCAGCCCACAGGGCAGCACCCGCGCGGCGATGCTGAGCAGCTGTCTGCCTGGCAGGGCTGTTCCACTTGGCAGCCAGACAAAGGACTCAGGAGTAGGAGGAAAACAAGGCTGGGAGGGAAAGTCGCTCCAGATAATACGGCATCTGGCCTGGGAGGAACCATCTCAAAGTGGGGAGCAGGGCTCGGCTGGGGAAAGGGGAAAAAAAAAAAAAAGTTTGGGAGAACTTAAGGGGAGAGCTTGTCAGGAATAGGCATCCAAACTTCGATCTGAAATTCAAAATCGTTGTGAGCCTGCCTGCTGACGTGGGCCAGGCGCTGGGAGAGGATTCCCTGAGGTCTGGCTCATGGCTCCTGCTGCTGCAGCACTTCTGGCGTCAGTGCTCGGCACCGCAGGCCCCTCGCCGGGGGTCTCAGGGGGCTGTGTCCCACAGGGGCAGGGGGAAGCAATCCAGAGCTCCCAGGGGAATTTCAAGGTGTGAGAAGAAAAGGCAACAGGGTAGAGCTGGGGAATCTGCATTTCTGTTCAGGTTTGGGTGTTTCTTGTGCCTTTTGGTGAGGATGGGGTGGCGAGTGGCAAACAGCAACCGAAAAGCAGATGGCAGTGGAGGGACACCACGGGCCGTCAGCGTTATCTTGGGAACAAAAAGAGCAGGAGGGAGACCTTGTCCCATCAGCAGGAAGCACTTGTAGGGAACAGAGTCAGGAATGTAAGGAGCTGTAGCGAGGTGATAAGGAGGGAGCAGCAACGGAGCCAAAAAGAATAAAATGCACGATTTTCCCCTCTGTGCCAGTGTCCCAGGCAGCCCTGGGAGCACGCGAGGTGTCCCCGGAGCTGGGCCTGGGGAAGGGGGTGTTCTGCTCCAGGCTCATTACAATCCCAGTAAGAAAGGCATTCGGCTCTGTAAAGTAGCTTTTGAAATGTTATTTGTCAGAGCTGCCACTCCCTTGCATCCACCCCGTGTGCTCTTCAAAGGGGTTAAGTCTACCTTCACTCAAGACTTAAAAAGCTTCATTTTCAGCCAAGGCCTATCAGAGACTTTTCACCTCATTTCGGATGATCATCTCAGTTTGAGCACAAGAGAGCAGTTTGGAGACCCAATTAGCACTTGGAGTTTGCAGATTACATTAGTGCTCAGAAACTTGTAGTAGGTGCATCTATGATTACTTTATGTATGATCGTGCATGCCTAGAAATGTGGGGATAAACATTTGAATGTAAACCCCCTCCAGAAAAAGGAACAAACTTCCCACCTCTTTCCCCCTGCTGCTACGTGGGGCTCTCTGGTGGGCACAGGACAGTCAGAACATCCCCAAGTGACTCCATTCAGGAAACCTGACAACAATTAATCACATTGAAATTAATGTGCAAATGTAATGTTTTACACATGTCAAAAACACGCCAGGAAAACGCAGGGTCTTGCCGTGCCACCTTTAATTCTTCTCATTGTTGATTTAGTCAACAGTGATAAGAAACAAGCCCAGTTCTCTCTCTCCATTTGCAGGTCTCCAGGAGCGTTGCTACACAGCTCTGCAGATACCGATGGCTATTTAGCTTTATTTCCAGATAAAAGGGGGAAAACAAGTTTGTCTTCAAGCATGGCCCAAGGCCCCCTGGCTCTACTGTGGGGAATCATCCTGACAACCAGCTGCCGGCGCCTTCCAACATCATGCTTTGCATGTGTATTCCTTACACCCTCGCCGGAGGGGCCCAGCATCCGACCTCATGGAGCTTTGGGAAGGGAAAACCTCCTTGAGATCAGTCAGAGCTTGGCTAAGCAGGGGCTGGGAGGCTTACTCTGTGGAAACGCTGGCTGCTGAGTACTCCCAGTGGTTTGGGAGGAGCAGAGGTGAGAAAGTCAAACCAGGAGAGGGAAAAGTGAAAATACAAGGGAAAAATTAAAAAAAAGAGGAGGGGGACAGGGTGGATATTCCAGATCTTACACAACCGGGAAGAGGTAGCCACACCTGGAAAATATATCATCTGCATTTGCAAGTGACTGAAGAGACAGGCACCTCTTACTCTCCATCCTCCCTTGCTGAAAAATATAAGCACAGACATTTCTTTTCAAGTTACCTCCGAGTGTGGAGAAGGCTTTGAAAATGCCACAGGTGTGATAAAATGGCTCTGCTGCATTTCCTGCTCGATGACTTGGCCACTTGGCGATTAAGAGCTGCTTTTGTGGTCAGTAAACAAGACTGTGCCACCGGTCTGCAGAGCAGGGACCTGCAAACAGCCCGGAGCTGTAGGTGTTACGCTCGATGCCGGGTTTGCATGTGCAGAAGACAGCAGTGCGAGCCACGCTCCTGACTTACACCGAGTTCAAACTGCAGGCAGCCCCGCCGAGGGAGCTCCGATCTGTGGTCACCCTGATGCTGAACGCTTGCCCCCCGAGCCCAAGCAGGATGGTGGTTTTCTTCTTGTGGCCACACCTGGTTCAAAACAACTGAAGTGAACGTGGAGACCACATGGCAGATGGGAAGAACTTGAAGGTACTTCCTACCCAAGCCAACTTCAGTGGTGTCTGAAAAAAAAACCAGAGGCAGCTCGTAGATTCAGTTGGAAAGCAGAAAGGTTGTCATTTACCAGGGTCCTGTGTCTTGTGCAACCACAACTGCCAGTGCCCAAGGAGCTGCAGAGCAGAGTTAAAGGGCTGAGATGGGACACTGCTGGGTTCCTGCGTATGGCACCATCTAACCTGACCATCTCATCATCCTGACCCTCACCATTTGCTCCAGAGCTCGCAGTGTCTTGTGCTGAAGAACGGATAATCTGCACAGGATCATCTCCTTATCCCCCCTCCTGGAATACTGTATATTTTCAAGCTGTCATTGTAAAACCCAAGCGAAACACAGGGGATCCTGTTCTTTGCCGTGTTGCTCTTGAGCGCAGTTTCGTGGAGTTGGTGTAAAGCCGTGAAAAACACGGCAAGCTCGGAACGCTCCCGTTTCGCAGTCACTTGGTGTGACTGTAAACAACCGCACAGCGATGGAAAATCCCCGAGCGGGATGGCATGCCCTTCATCTGCAGGGCTCCCCTGGCCTTCCAGGAATCGACAGAAAGGCAGTTATTTACAAACCTGGGAGCAGAGCTTTAGGGATGCAGAGTTCTCATCGCGCAGTGCTGGATGTGAGGGTTTACCGGTGCGATCTTTCAGGTCTCTAATAAGAATTACGCAGTTAAAGGCCCAAGCACCAGTGTGAAAATGTTGTCACTGAGCGTGTAATTCTGCCCCCGGGGCTCTCGGGTCCCCTCTCTCGCAGACGGGAGCGTGGGTCACTTGTTGTACGGATGGTCTGTGCCACTGTGGGCTTCGCCACGATGGCTGGAGTCACGCACTCGCACTGGAGATAACATACAAAACCGTAACGAGATCATGCATTTCATCTGGCACCACTCATAATTTTTAGATGTTTCTTTCACTCGGTCACTAGGGCATGAGCCGGGGGGGTTCAAAGGCTGCCTCGCTTTCCCCACTCTGCCTCGATTCTCCTTTATGTGGAGAAAATAATCAAATTTCTCTGTGACTATTTCCGTGTCTCTGCGATAGAGAGGTTGCCCCTGCCTCCCCCTGGGGAGCAGCCCACGGTGGGAGATACGATGGGCCTAAATCCCTCACACTTAGAAAGAATTTGCCCCTGACTTCCAAGGGAGCAGGATTGGGCTCTCTGTGTTTGCTGTCACCGCCATTAAGAGCACTATATAGCTTTAGATAGACATTAATTAGCATGTGCAATTAGACTACCAAGTACCTCACCGATCTCAGAGTGGCTTCTGGTGAGATACAGGTGTGGGTCCTGTGGGTCTCAGCCTGAGCTGTGTGCAGGAGGAGAGGTTGTCCAGGTCCCGAGCAGTAATATTGGTGTAAATCTGGAGTAATGTAATGATTATAGAGGTGTGCCTGAGATTAATTGACAGAAGCAGCGAACCTGAGTGTCTCGCACTGAAAAGGATGAGTTCTGGAGGGGCAGACACAGGCTGGAAACATTCATATGTTAACCTGTGAATTTGAAAAAAAAATATCTTTTTTTTTTTTTTTTGGTAGGGAAGTTTTACTGCGGCTTGCAATCAGAAAATGAGTCAATTATCAACGAGATTCATATTTATTTTTTAATCCCTCAGAAGCTGCAATCTACATTAACCTTCAACCTTCAAGTGGAGAGAAATAGTGGTTTTGAAAGGGAAAAAAAAAAAAAAGCAAGGCAGATTTTTCCTTGGCGGCATCTCGGGAAGAAAAAAAAAATAAAAATCCTTTATTCTAAAATTATCAACAGGTATTTTCCATCGAAATTAACGGGTGGGGGGAGCTGAGGAATAGCAGAGGTGAAGGGCTGCTGTGAGGTGAGGGGGGGGAGGCGGGAAGGCAGAGACAGCCGGGCCACCCTGAGGGACGCCTCAGCCCGCCTGCCCTGACAGGGGTGGCCGGCCGCGGCCCCCCCGCCGCACGGCGCGGGCAGAGCCGATTTAAATGAGAAGTTGTGCCAAAACTTTCCGAAGTTAATTAAAACGCCCCCCCCTCCTCGTTCTCCCCCTCCCCTCCTCCTTTCTCGCCGTCGCCGGGCTCCTCGCCGCCCGCCAGCCCGCCCTCCCCTCCCCGCCCGGCTCCTCTCACGGCGGCGTCCCTGAGGGGAGCTCCATTGTCTGTGAGGGGATGGCCGCGGCACCCCCCGCCGCCGCGCCCCCTCCGCGCCCCCTCCGCGCCGAGGTGCGCGGGGCGCCGGGCCGCCGCGGCGGGTGGCTGCCTCGTCTCCCCCAAAGTTTTTGGATCGGCGTCTCCTCATGATGTATGGATGATATATTGCATTGTGGGTGTCAATATAACTGACGGCCATATTTGCCGGTGCTGCTACTGCTGTAAACAACCCAAAGTGTCTGGGAGACACGGAGACGCTTCACTGAATTTCAGGACGCTTCTCCTCCTCCCGCTGGCCATGTCTCTGGGAATGTCTTACAAGCCCAACTTGAACGCCCACATCCCCGGGACTCCCCTCAACCCGGGTAAGTCGGCGGCGGTAACTGGGTGGCAAGTTTGGGAGGCGTGCGGCGGGGCGCCGCGGTGCCGCACCGGCACCTGGGGGAGGGCTGGGGGGGGGGAAGCCCCGGACTCGAGTTTTTGCCCAGTCCGGTATGGCGGGGCAGCGGCTCCGCGCCGCCATTACCAGCCGCCCGCCCGCCGGCCGGGCGCCTTGAGCCCGCACGGCGGCAGCCCCTCCGCCGGAGCGCCGCGCCCGCCGGGGTCGGCCCCGCGCCGCCGCCGCTCCGGGGCTCCGGCCGCCGGGTTTCCTCCATGCTCGGCTCCCCGGGGCGGCTGATTGATCTGGATCAGGAATATTCCGTCGGCGCCTCAGCGAGGACCGCTGCTGGCGGGACGCCGCAAGTGCCGCTCGCACCGCGCCTCGCCTCAGACGCGCGGCCGCCCAGCCGCTCTCCTCAGGCGGAGGGGCCGCCCCGGGCCGCTCTCCTCAGGCCGAGGGGCCGCCCGGGACCCCGGCCCCGCCGCCCTTCGCCGCCGGGGGGGACCGCCAGCGCCTCGGGGGACCCTCGGGCACCGCTCCCCCCGGAGAGCCTCCCGGCTCCGCGGAGCAGCCCGGGCGGAGGAGCCCTCTCTGCTCGCCGGAGGGTTTTTTGGAAGGGTGGGCAGCAGTTGCTCTTAATTTCTTGCAGGAACCCTTTTTAAAAATTATGCTTCTTCCTTGGATCTGTACAGGAGTCTTTCCAACTTTCCTCTCTAAAAAGTTTCCTTGATGGCATTAACTTTTTTTTTTTTTTTACATTTCCCCCTCCCTTCTTTTTTTCCCCCCTCCCTAATTTCGGAAGGTAACAGCGGGCGAGTGTTTTGGGGTTTTTTTTCCCCTCCTTGTGCCGAGGTGTTTGCTGTGGAAGTGGGTCTCCGTGGCGGGCAGGGAGCGTGGATCGGCGCAGCCCGAACAAAGCCGCAGCAGCGATCGCTTGGCTGTGGGATATTTGGGGGGGATCCCGCTCATCTGCCCTCCTCGGCTGGTATTAAACAGGACCAAAATGGAGAAAGTTGGTTCCGACTTAATAGAATAATATTCCCCTCTCCCTTCCCCGCAGCCCCAGCCTGCAGGGCTGGCATCCGCAGCCAGAAATCGGGCTGATTTTCTTCTTTTTTTTTTTTTTTGAGAAGGGAAAGTTTTGCAGTTGGGTTTAGGAAGGAGGGAAATCTGCCTGGGTGACTTTTTTACAGCGCCGTTTCTGGTTGCAAACCCTGGGAGATTGCTCAACGCGAGGGATCAACAAGATGCACCTCTGTTCTAGCTACCGGGAGAGCGGCACAATCTTAATTTACTGCCAGGAATCGTCACCGGCTGGTGGATGAACTGGGGTCCCTGTGCCTCAGACACTTGGATCCTGCGTGGAGCTGATTTTGGGGAGGGGGGGGAACCGTGAGCGTGTCGGGGCTCGGTGTGCCGGGGCTGTGTGTGGGGAGCACCGTGGGCCCGAGCACCGCTCTGCAGCGGGGTCAGGAAGCAGGGGATGTGCTGAGGATTTTTTTGACGAAAAGCAGAAGTGTCACCGGAGGATTTAAAAAAAAAAAAAAAAAAAAAAAAAAAAAAAAAAAAAAAAACCCAACAAGTTTTTGGCGAAAAAGAGAAGTGTCCCCGGAGGATTTAAAAAAAAAAAGAAAAAAAAAAAAAAAAGAAACAAAACAAAGCCCAGCAAGGGAAACCGTTCTCCTGCCGGCTCCCACGAGAACCTGTGCCTTGCTCTCCGGAACAGCCGTAAAATTGCAGGGAAAACAAAGGTGGTATTTTGCGATGGTGGGTGAGGGGTGGGGATTAGGTCATGCTATGGGGGGGGGATCGGAGTCTGGCTGCTCTGCGAGCGAGGGCTGCGAAACCCCGGGTCAGACATGCCGCTCACAATGCGAGCCGAGCGGTGAAGTTTCAGTCTCCGTTCCTCCCGCTGCCGTGTCTGTGTGCTTTCTAACGCTCCGGCTGCGATCAGGGTTTTAGGTTCTTTCATGCAGTTTTATCTTTCCCTTCCCCCCCATCCCCGCACTCCCCACTCCTTTT
The DNA here is from genome assembly GCF_001431845.1 of Calidris pugnax. Classification (NCBI taxonomy): domain Eukaryota; kingdom Metazoa; phylum Chordata; class Aves; order Charadriiformes; family Scolopacidae; genus Calidris; species Calidris pugnax. The sequence continues at coordinate 2,270,480 of NW_015090783.1, read as the reverse complement.
TTTTTTTCTTTTTTTTTTTTCCCCCCCCTCGTAATGGCAAGTTAGCAGCAGTTTGCTGTCATGCTGGAACTATTCCTGTCTTAAGTTGTCCTCTCTTCTGAGTTGGGATCATCCTCAACACCCCCAGAATCTTTTCAATGAACGAACGTCCTCCTCTGAATCCAAAATGGGCTCTCTTCCCTCCCTGCCTTCTGCCATTATCCTCACGCACCAGCTCTTCCTCTCGCTAGTGGTATTGCCAGCACCGTGGCCTAAGGCCAAGGGAGTTAGACAAAGCAGTCCTTGCAGTTGCACATATCGCATTCAGAGTGATATGACTGCAAATGGCCCCCTCCTTTCTGGAGCTTAATTCTGACTTGAAGGAGGTTGCTTCTCTATTGTGCTTAAATTAAATGCCCCCC